>NC_052049.1:88787639-88893854 GCF_903992535.2 Arvicola amphibius | reverse complement strand
CCAAAGTAGAAAGAGAGAACCAACTCCCAAAGTCCCCTGACCTCTACATGCGTGCTGTGACGCCTGCATATGTCTGCACATATACACTCAGTAAGTGAATGAATATTTTACAGAAGCTTTAAAATTCTCGTGTATGGGGGCGTGTGCGTGTCCCCACAGTGTGTATTTGGGGTCAGAGGGCACCCTGGTGTCTCTCACTTTCCACTTCATTTGACAGAGTCTTTGTTTGCCATTGCGTGTGCCGGGCCGGCAGGCTTTGGGGCATCTTCCTGTCTTCATCTACCACTTGTCATAGATGTACTGGAATTACAGACAGTCTCTGTGAGTTCTGGGGATCAGAACTTAGGCCCTCACACTTGTATAAACACTTAATCCATTGAACCAATCAAGCTCCTATAATGAAGTTCTTCAAGATAAAATTTGTCTCAGAATTCTGAGGCAAGAAGAAAAATCTTCAACTTCCAATATTCTTCTAGTTTACTTAAACTTAGTGCTTTGAGAGATGCTCTTTTTCTAGTTTTCTACTCTCTTTCCCTGATAATTTCTTTCTGTTTACCATTGTTTTTAATCTTTATAGAATCAACTTTTGATACGATCTGAAAGTTTGATCCAGTGTCATTATCTTTGCCTGACATGATGGCACATTCCCGAAATCCTTCTACTCAGGAATGTGAGTCAGAATGGCTATGAATTCAGCATAATGTGTTCTGTGTAGTGAGTCCAAGGCTATGAATTCAGCATAATGTGTTCTGTGTAGTGAGTCCAAGGCTATGAATTCAGCATAATGTGTTCTGTGTAGTGAGTCCAAGGCTATGAATTCAGCATAATGTGTTCTGTGTAGTGAGTCCATGGCTATGAATTCAGCATAATGTGTTCTGTGTAGTGAGTCCATGGCTATGAATTCAGCATAATGTGTTCTGTGTAGTGAGTTCATGGCTATGAATTCAGCATAATGTGTTCTGTGTAGTGAGTTCATGGCTATGAATTCAGCATAATGTGTTCTGTGTAGTGAGTTCATGGCTATGAATTCAGCATAATGTGTTCTGTGTAGTGAGTTCATGGCTATGAATTCAGCATAATGTGTTCTGTGTAGTGAGTTCATGGCTATGAATTCAGCATAATGTGTTCTGTGTAGTGAGTTCATGGCTATGAATTCAGCATAATGTGTTCTGTGTAGTGAGTTCATGGCTATGAATTCAGCATAATGTGTTCTGTGTAGTGAGTCCAAGGCTAAGCTGTTTAGTCTCAAAAATAAAACAGAAAAAAATCCTCATCTGTCTCTACTTTTTCTACCTTTTAAAATTCAAAATAAAATAAATGAGCCTTATTTTTAAAAATAGTTTATTTTTATTTTATTTGCATTGGTATTTTGCCTGCACTGATATCTGTGTGAGGATGTGAGATATTGGAGTCAGAGACAGTTGTTAGCTGCCATGTGGGAGCCTCTGGAAGAGCAGTCAGTGCTCTTAACCACTGAGCCATCTCTCCAGCTCAAACCTTATTTTTTTAATTCCTTTTTTCTACTTCCTTCTCCATACTCCTACCTTTATTTTTCTGTTTTACTTCAGAATGGAAAATGCAGCCTGAAACCAAATGTTCAGCATTCCAACAGGAGTTTTTGAGTGGTAACATGTCCAGTGGGTTGCAAATGGTAAGAATAAAAATTTTTATCCTATTTTTATTCTCAAAGGAAACTAGAGGCTAAAGATGTGTCTCTTGTAGAGTACCTATTTGGCATATTTGAAGCTCTTTGAGGGAGAAAACTAGGAATTCCATTAAAGGAGGTTTGAGAGAAGTAGATAATTCACAAGAACAAATGTCTGAAGAAATAATATGAAATTGTGTCCCCAATGTGCAGTGAAACTCACTGCTTCAGAACTCATACAGATTACATCTTTTTCTTGGACTGGCGCAGAACGCTTTTAAAGATTAGAGCAGATGACACACCACTTGAGAGCAACTAACCGTATGAACTGTATGCAGGTAGTGAAAATAACCATAATTACAGTGTTTTGTTATCAAATGCTTATAACCTTAACAATTGGCTGCAAAAACAAAACAAAACAAAAGAAAACAAAACAAAAAACAAAACAAAAAAATGTTGTTCTTCCTTCTTACCAGCAAACAGGAAGCCAGAGTGGAGGGGAGCTCCATAACTGGACAAAGTCTGGAGCCTTCTGCAGTGACCTCTCACTCCTTCAGACACATCCGGGAACTCGGGCGACACGGGGTGACTACGATAGCGGTCAGTACAGAAGAGACGTTCTGATGTTTCCCAAGCAAAGCTGCACTGGCGAGGAACTTCCTGAACTCGCTGAGAGTGCGGAAGCCTGCGAGACCCCAGCTAAAGTTGGTGGAAAACCTGCCACACAAGAGAAGTCTTTAGAATGCACTGACTGCGGGAAGTCTTTTATTAATCCGTCACACCTTCAAAAGCATAGAAGAACTCACAGTGGAGACAGACTTTATGATTGGAATGAATATGGGAGAAGTTTTATCAACTCGAGACTTGCTGTGCTCATAGAAACTCTCAATGCAAAGAAGCCTTACAGGTGTAAGGAATGTGGGAAAGGCTATAGATACCCTGCATATCTAAATATTCACATGCGAACGCACACTGGTGAGAAGCCCTATGAATGTAAGGAATGTGGGAAAGCCTTCAATTATTCCAACTCATTTCAGATACATGGAAGAACTCACACTGGAGAGAAGCCCTATGTATGTAGTCAGTGTGGGAAGGCCTTCACTCAGTACTCAGGACTTAGTATACACACAAGATCTCACAATGGTGATAAACCTTATGAATGTAAAGAATGTGGGAAAGCCTTCCTTACATCCTCGCGACTTATTCAACATATAAGAACGCACACAGGAGAAAAGCCTTTTGTGTGTGTCAAATGTGGGAAAGCCTTTGCTATTTCTTCAAATCTTAATGGACATTTGAAAATGCATGCTGAAGAGAAGACATGTGTGTGCAAGATTTGCGGGAAAGCATTCGGATATCCTTCATGTCTTAACAGTCACATGAGAACTCATAGTGCCAAAAAGTCATACACATGTAAGGAATGTGGGAAGGCCTTCAACTATTCCACTCACCTTAAAATTCACATGCGCATCCACACTGGGGAAAAACCCTACGAGTGCAAGCAGTGTGGGAAAGCCTTCAGTCATTTCACTTCGTTTCAGATACACGAAAGAACCCACACTGGAGAGAAGCCCTATGAGTGCAAGGAGTGTGGGAAGGCCTTCATCTGCCCCAGTTCCTTCAGAATTCATGAAATAAGTCACACTCACACTGAAGAAAAACCATATAAATGTCAGCAGTGTGGAAGAGCCTACAGTCATCCTCGTTCGCTTCGAAGGCATGAAAGAACTCACCAGTGAGCAGCCTGGCTGATGGAAGCTATGTGAGAAAGCCATGATTTGCTCTAGTTTACTTTGAAGACATGATGGTACTCACAGTGGAGAGAAACTATTAACATTATATACACAGCTTGGAGCAGTACTGTGTGGTAGCTGCTCAGGAGGCTGAAGATGGGGGATAAATTTAAAACCAAACTGGGCAACACAAATACTCCATGTCAAAAAAAATTAAAACGATTGCTGACAAGATGTTTCAGTGGATAAAATCACTTGTTTTGAATGTCTGACATCTTGAATTTGATCTGTATCCATATAAAATAGAAAGATATAGTGGCATTCATCTGTATTCCCAACAATCCTACAAGATAGGAGTCAGAGGCAGGAGAATCACCTGCAATTAGAGGCCAGCTATCTTTCGAGACACCTTGTCATGCTTCAACAAGGTAAAAGAAGCAATGCCTTAAAGTTGTCCTCTGACCTCCGTATGTTTGCTTACTTCCCACATATGCCACAGCCATAAATAAAATTATTGAGGGCTGTTGAGATGGCTCAGCAGATAAAAGCATTCTACATACAATCCTGACGACTTGGGTTCTATCCCTGTTTCCCCACAGTGTAAGGAGAGAATTGGCTCTTAAAAGCTGTCCTCTGACCTCCACGTGAATGCTGTGGCACACAAGCCCATTTGCCAGCCCCCAGGAATAATACATTTTAAAAATTAAAATGAGGGACTGTAGATGGCTTAAACAGTTACAAGCATCTGCTGCTCTTGCAGAGGACATGGGTTCAGTTCTCAGCACTCACATGGCAACTCACAACTATCCACAACTCTAGTTCCAGGGGATTTGGCACCCTCTTTGGCCTCTGTAAGCGCTCAGCAAACATAGACTTCACTTACATGTGCATGCAAAAAAACTTATACACATAAAGACAATAAAAAGAAAAGGATGTTGTAATGAACCCCTTAGGGCAGAGTGACTGATGCCCTCAGAAGGTTAAGGTGCAGCAGGATGCACACAGAGAAGATCGTAGCAAGTCTTCAGCCTTCTGCAAATAGAGACAGATCGTTACCAAGGTGTTTCTGCTTGTGGCCTGCAGAGGAAACTACCTGAGCTGTGCTGAGCTTTGATCTCCAGCCTCCAAATTGTAAGAAATGAATAACCATGTTTAAGCTACCTGGTGTGTTACTTTGTTGCATTAGCTCTAACGAATAGATGTAATAATCAATATGAAGAAACCTTTAGACTACTCAAGGCTTTAGTTGCATACAGGTCTGATTGCAGTGGCCCCTGTTTATATAATCCTACAATTTGAGTGGTAAAAGCAGGATTGAGTTTAAGACCTGTGCTATACAGCAAGATCTTGTCTTTCTTCTTTTTTTAAACATTTTTCTTTAATATCCTATCTTTAAAAATCAAGAGGTGAGGCTAAAATGATGTCTTAGCAGATAAGAGCACTTGTTGCTCTTCTAGAGGATCTAGTATTTGGTTCCCAGTGCCCACATGATGGCTCACAATCATGCCTGTAACTCCAATTTCAGCTCATCTGATGTCCTTTTCTGGCTCCTGAGCACATCATACAGTCATGTGCTACACATAAATACATGTAGGTAAAACACTCATGCACACAAAATAATAAAAATTCCTTTTTGGTTGGTTTTTTTTTAAATTAGTTTATCTGTGTAGCCCTGACTGTCCTGGAACTTGATCTGTAGACTAGGCTGGCCATAAACTCAGAGATCCGCCTGCCTCTGCCTCCTAAGTGCTTGGATTAAAGGAGTGTACCACCACTGCCCTTCTGAGAAAAAAAAATCTTAAAAAGACAAATAGCATGAAAATAATGGCACACTAATATAATTCTAACACTTGAGGGCATGAGGCCAGACTGATCAGGAATTCAAGGCCAGTATTGCCTACATGTTGAGTTTGAGGCCACTTTGTGTATCATGAGATCCCCTCTCAAAACAAAAATAAAACTGAGTGTTGTGGTAGATCCCCTGTCTTCCCAGGACTCAGAAGGTGGAAGCAGGAGGACTAGGACTTCAAGGTCACCCTTGACATGGTAAGTTTGAGGCTGACCAGAGCTAACTGAGTTCCCATTTGTGGTGGTTTGAATGAGAAAGACTCATATTTGAATGCTTGGTCCTCAATTAGTGCAACAGTTTGAGAAGGATTAGGAGGTATGGCCTTGGAGGAGGTGTGTCACTTGAGGTGGGTTTCAAAAGCCCACGCCAATCCCATCATGTCTCTCTGCCTGCTGCCTGCAGATCGGAATGTAAAGCTCTCCACTGTTGTTCCAGCTCATACATGTCTGCTTCCCACCACAATAAACGATCATGGACCGGCCCTCTGAAACTGTAGGCAAGCCTCCAGTAAACGCTGCTGCTGCTTTTGAAACAAGAACTGCCTTGGTCATGGTGTCACAGCAATAGAATAGTAACTAAGACATTGTCTCAGAAACAAAATAGAAATGCCTGGTGGGGAGATACTGTGATCATAAAGGTGTTCACACAGCATGGCCTGTTCATTGTACTCTAAATGCTTTGACCCCTGCATTTTCCCCAGATATGGGAAACTTGACTGTATAATTTGTGGTAATGGGGAGCTGCATAACTGCTAAGCCACCTCTAGCCCACAAATGAACTCTGTAACATATACAAATATGGTTGTTTGTTGTTGTTGCTTTCCAGACAGGGTTTCTCTGTAGCTTTGGAGCCTGTCCTGGAATTCACTCTGTAGGCCAGGCTGGCCTTGAACTCACAGAGATCCACCTACCTCTGCTTACTAAGTACTGAGATTAAATGTGTGTGCCAGCACCGCCTGGCTGGTCACTGGTTATTTTAATGACTTTCCAGGACTTGTGAGAGAACTCTGTAAGTAAGTAAAGGCTTCTTAGCGCCAATCCAGAGGACTTGAGTCCAGTGTCCAGAATGTGTATGGTGAGAGGAGAGGACTGACCGGCACACGCTGTCCTCTGGCCTCCACGCATGCACCTTGCTGTGTGCACACACACAGATACACGGGGAAAAAAGTTAAGAGAAAACCTTTTAAAAATGTAGACTTTTGAATTCTTTGTCAAGCATTTCAGCCATCCCAGCTCTTCTAGTTTATTCGGAGGTCTTCTTAGAGAGCAGCCTTCTCCTTAGGGCGAGCCCAGTACGACTCAGGGAGGAGAACACAATCTCTTATAGCAGCCCTAGATTCAAAAGAACCAGATGTGGAAAAACAAGTAGAGTGACCTATACCACCAATGACCATACAAAAGAAAATGGCTAATATTGTCATCTGTTAAATCAAAATTTAGATATGGTGTCCCTTGTCTTTCATACCAACAATTGAGAGGCAGAGGCAGGTAGATCCATGTATGAGTTCCATCTTGCTGCCTTGTATACTAGTTTCTAAAATTAATTTTTAAAAGTCAAATGAAAAGTTTGAGCCCAGCCTGACACACACACACACACACACACCCTCATATAAAACCTGTGAATTCAAGAGTAACAATAAAACTCAAATATATAAAAGGCATACAAATGAGCAGGAAGTACAACAAAAGATGGTTAAATCACTAAACAGGGAAAATAAACCCAAACCACAACAAGAGTATTGTAGTGTATCTTACGTATTTAGCATGTGTAACAAGAGGGCTGTAGTGTATGTTATGTATTTAGCATGTGTAACAAGAGGGCTGTAGTGGATCTTATGTATTTAGCATGTGTAACAAGAGGGCTGTAGTGGATCTTATGTATTTAGCATGTGTAACAAGAGGGCTGTAGTGGATCTTATGTACTTAGCATGTGCAAAGGTATAGATTCCCTGCAGAGTACAAATGAGATCTCATTTACCACACTGATGCTGGTTATCATCAACAGCAGTTGGAGGGGGGATTTTAAAAAGCAAAGCAGAGCTGGCAGGATGGCTCAGTGGGCTTGCTGCCTGGGCTGATGACCTGAGTTTGACCCCTGGAGCTCACGTGGTGGGTAGTTGTCCTCTGAAACCCATGCCTGTGCCCACCCCACATAATACAAAATGAAAAGTAAGAAATAAAAAGTAGAAAGAAGGAAATGTGTGTTACGTAGTAAAATGGCATAGCGGGTCTGGAGAGCTTTATGCTGGTTTCACTATTAAAACCCATTATTATACGATTCAGTGGTACTTCTTTCCTATAAATCCAAAACACTGAGAGCTGGAAGCCACTTCGATGTGGATAGAATGATTGCTGACAATAGTGATTGTTTCAAACTTCAAGCAAGAATCTTTTTTATCCTGCTTTTTATAGTCGTTGAAATTGTGCACCAGACTTGTTAGCCGTGGCTAGGATAACCCTGTGACTGTGAAGAGCCCAATCACTTCGTGCTTTCAGATCTGACCCAGAAACTCCTGGATAGTCATGCAAGCCTCCTCCCTGACTGCCTTCTCTGCTGGCAGTTCTAGTCTACCCACTTAGGCGCACTGATTACCAAGGTGGAGGGAGTCTGCACCATCTGCTCCAACTGCCCAAATTATGCTTTGGGCTACTGCCACCTAGTGGTCACACTTGAACACTGCCCAGTGTAGTTTTCTTCTTAAATTTAGATTCCTGATCTATTTGTAGTTTACTGTTGTATATGATACGAGGTATAGATTTTTAAATTTTACATTTATTTATTTGTTAGGGATGTGAACATGACATAGCACTTGTATGGAGGTTGGAGGACAACTTGGGAGTGGGACCCTCTCCTGTCATGTGGGTTTCAAGGATCAAACTTAGGTCCTCAGGCTTGGCAGACAGCCCTAAGGTTTAGATTTTATTGTGTGTGCCATTGATACAGACTACTTTAAAAAAGTATTTATTTCGTGTGTGTGTGTGTGTGTGTGGCTACACATACCTATGACCACATTCAGAGGCCAGAGGAGGACGTTGGCTGTCCTACTCTATCAAATTCTTCCTTATCCCCTTGAGACAGGGACTTTCAGCTTTGCTGTTTTTAGACTAAGCCAGCAAACCCCACCAATCCTCCTGGTTTCCTCTCCCTACCATTTCCGGGGTTGCAGGAGCACGTGACCATTGCCAGCTTGTCTACAGGTCCTAGGGATCCAAACTCAGGTCTCATGCTTATGTGGTAATAGCTCCTGTCCATTGAATAGCTCCTCTCCGCATCCTCTCTTGTAGTATTCTTAGTGGTACTATATATTTTTTTTCTGAATAAACTCTTGGGGGTTGCCTGGTCAGATCAGCACTTTTACAGGGCACAGATGACCTCAGGCCACATGATGAGACTGAACCATAACACAGAAATATGCAGAAGAAAACATCATCTGGTTGCACAGTATGTTGGCAGCTGTTGTCAGTGTGATACAAACTAAAGTCGTCTGGGAAGACGGATTGTCCACTTCCAGATTGACCCGTAAGCTTGTCTGTGAGAGACATTGTCTTGATTATTGGCTGACGTGGGAGGGCCCAGGTCACTGTAGGAGGTGCCACCTCTGAGTAGCTGATCCTGGAAGGTATAAAAAAGCAAGTTGAGAAGCCAGTTTACAGCATTTCTCCATGATCTCTTGTCTTAGTTCCTGACTCCAGGTTCCTGCTTCTGAGTTCCTGCCCTGACTTCCTTCAGTGATGAACTGTGACTAAGATATTAATTAAACCCTTTCCATCCCAAATTGTTTTGGATCATTTTGTTTCTCACAGCAACAGAAAATCAAACTAAAACACCTAACCATGTGTTTTGGGGGGGAGCATAATGAAAGATTTTGGAGCTTTGGGCTAGAAAAAAACTATTGAATCCTCTGAGCTTACTGAGATGTTATGGGATCTTGGGAGATAGGAGGGTTGAGAGAGGTGCTGGTGGTGGAGGCCTGAATTACGCACTTTTAGAGGAAAGCAAAGGCCTCTTCATGTGATAGTCTGAATCGAGAATCTGTGGTTTCTGGTCAGCTGGAGGTGAAGACCATCTGACTTGTTAAGATAAAGGTCATCCTAACAAGAGACCAGCGCCTCTGAAGTGATCTTCACTGAGACAATTGATGCTAATTAGTTGGAGCCCAAATATCAACTGTGATTAAGGACACCAGCATCTTTGAGGTGAGATCTGGGAATAATCCCTCAGGGGTCAGCATACAGAAGCTGTGGTTCAGAGCGAGTCCAGACTGCATCTTAAGCTGGCGGCTGTACTTGTTAATGTGTAAGAGTTTCCCATGTGGTAATGGCTTGGGTGACAGAGAAGACTGCAGGATGGAAAGGGCCATGGGGAGTGACCAAGGGTTGCATCGCATGGCAGAGTCAGTCCCTGAAGAAAGGCTACTGGTGAAGGTACAGCCTCGTTGCAGTAGAGCCCCCCAGCCCAGCAACTGGAGGGAGCAGGATTGTGGTAGGTTGGTAGAGTCAGGCTAGATTTATTCTACAAGTTGGGTGTCCTGTGGATGGCAGACCTGAAAAAGTGGAGCTGCCCAGGCTCTTTGGAGCCCAGAAGATCAAGACTGGTTCCAAGAAGTTGGACACTGAGCTGTTTACACTGGTGAATGTTGGTTTTGCTAGACTTCTCTCAATGATAGACTATGTCTAAGTCCAGTAAACTCTTTCCTCCCCAAATTAGCTTTTATCATTGTTTATTGTTAGTGTTTATCCCATCAATAAAACGTGAACTAGGCTATACCACAAATACAAGTAGTTGAAAATGCAAAGTAATCAAGGACTATATTAATTTATTACAATATTCACACAGATAAAGGATCATAAAGGCCTGTGGAACAGAGATCCTTCTATGCATGGTCAGATTCTGCACTATGAAAGAAAGAATCAAGGCAGAGGCTCTAAGAAAACTGATGGCGTCAGAAAAACTTTCTAGAAGCTGAGAATGTAGCTCACTTGGTAGAATGCTTTCTTAACATGTACAAAGCCCTGGGTTCCACTCCCAGCACTCAGGAGATGGAGGCAGGAGGAACAGATATTTAAGGTCATCCTTAGCTATGTAGAGTTCTATACCTGAGTACTTTCTGGGTGTCATTTAGTGTGCAGAAATGGTACCTGGTCCTGCCTTCAGTCCCAACTTGGGGCACGGGTACTACCCATATGCATGACTCTAACCTCAACCTTGGGTGTTTCTTCCTCTACGCGATTAACAGATTGCAGCCCAATCCTCAAAGGAGAAAATTATAATTTTTGTTTCTGACCCAGTTCAACATAGCTAATTCCGCAGATACTATCTGTGGTAGCTGCAGTCATATGAGCCCTGGCTTTAAACATGGATTCCCTTTTTTAAGCCAGTACAGTTCTTATGTATTTTTAGGGGTTTATACATGAGTTTTTCCCAGCTAATTCCTGTAGATAGTAACCAGGGATAAACACAGTGTACTGGGTCTAACATCCTACAGAGAGGTAAACACAGTGTAGTGGGTCTAATGTCCTACAGAGCATAAGTCAAACCTGAGCTCTGACGCCCATTCCCTTATGTGGTGGCATCATGTGGAAACTGGCTGGCTCAATCACTGGGAAGCCCATGCTTTAGTTCCAGCCCTCAATCTCTGTGTTCCAAGGCCTCAAGGGCAGACTTATAGAGAGAGCTTATCTCAAAAACAACCAGTTAATCAAACAGATAAACTTGGAAGGCAGAGGAAGGTATATTTCAGTGAGTTTGAGGTCAGCTTTGTCTACATAGTGAGCTCCAGGACAGCCAGAGCTACATAATACCTTGTCTCAACATCCCCCACCCCAAGAATACAAGACCTTTAAGTATAATTAGTAAGGGGGACAGCAAGATAGATCAATAGGCTAGGGAGTTTGCTGCCATGCTTAATGATCTAATTTGGATTTCTGAGACCCACCTCATGAAAGGAGAGAATCAATGGCTGTAAATTGTTCTCTGACCCCCATATCACACCAAGACACATGTGTGCATGCACACACAAAACAGAAAAATAGAAATGCAATAAAAGTAAAAAAGTGTTTAGCAAGGTTTTTTTTTGTAAATTTCATTAAATAAGATCAACTACATTTTGTATGTTTATTACCTGAAATCAGTTTCTGGGGTGGGTAGGTCTAGACTGTGAGAATGTGGTGTTACTTGTGAATATTACATAAATTTCTCCCTTACTTTTTTTTTTTTTCTTGGTTTTTCAAAACAGGGTTTCTCTGTGTGGCTTGGAGTCTATCCTGGAACTTGTCCTGTATACCAGGCTGGCCTTGAACTCACAGAGATCCACCTGCCTCTGCCCCCTAAGTGCTGGGATTACAGGTGTGCATTCCCACTACCTGGCTGACATATAGATTTCAACCATGACTCACAAATGTTCCAAGTTTGGCACCTGTGAGGAAATCCTGTAAGGACTCACAGGTCTTATTTCAGACCATCAGGACAGTATCCACAGCTAGCTCATAATCACAACTCACATAAGATATTTAAAACTAGCCGGGCGGTGGTGGTGCACGCCTTTAATCCCAGCACTCCGGAGGCAGAGGCAGGCGGATGTCTGTGAGTTCGAGGCCAGCCTGGTCTACAAGAGCTAGTTCCAGGACAGGCTCCAAAGCCACAGAGAAACCCTGTCTCGAAAAGTAAAAAAAAAAAAAAAGATATTTAAAACTAGTCTCATGATATCTGGTTGCCAACAATTAAAGGTGGCAACAGGCTAAGTCACAGCACACACACAGGAAAGGAAAACTGTATGGCCACTTTTATTCCAGGAGCAAGTGTGATGTGAAGGTGTAAAGCTCTTCCACAGTGCCAAAGGACGCACATGCACGTGCACACTTACACACACACACACACACACACACACACAATTTTTTTGCTTAAATAAAATTAAAAATATTTCAAATGGATATTTGGATTGGCATTGTTACACTGCTTTAATTTTCTGTTATTTAAAAAATTTGATGTATATGGGTATTTTGCCTGAATGTATGCATAATGCCTTCAGAGGGCAAAAGACAGTGCTGGAAACTGGAGTTCCAGACAGTTGGGAGTCACAGGTAGTGCTACAGACTGCAGAATTATTCAGTGAGAGCTCAGTGAATACTTCAGGGGTCAGCCCATCAGAGATGCAAATCACATGGAGATAGACCTTAGTTAGCAGGGCCATATGGTATACTGCCTTCTGAATGTGTTAGCCGTCCTCACTGCACATTTCTTGTGTGAAGAGCTCTTTCCTTTACATTATAGCTTGGGGATTCTTCCCACAGCACTACAGTGTGTTAACAGTTTACTGGGCACAATTTCCCAACAATATGTGATTTTGGCAGGAAAGAAATTATAGTCAATACCCCATTCTCTCTGTGGGACAATGGTCTGTACCCTGTCACTTGTATTTTAAATAAACACTGGTTGGCCAGTAGCCAGGCAGGAAGTATAGGTGGGGCAACGAGAATTCTGGGAAGAGGGAAGTTTCAGTCTGCAGTCGTCACCCAGACACAGAGGGAGCCAGACACAGAGCAAGCAAGATGTGACTGCCTCGCTGAAAAAGGTACCAAACCACATGGCTAGCACAGACAAGAATTATGGGCTAATATAAGTTATAAGAGTTAATGAAAAGCCTGAGCTAATAGGTCAATCAGTTTATAATTAATGTAGACCTCTGTGTGATTCTTTGGGACTTAATGGCTGCAGGACCAGGTGGGACAGAAACCTCAGACAAAAAATGGTGCCCAACGTGTGTACAACTGCATCCACAGAAAACTTGAGAGAGCTTGGGAAGTAATTCTAGATACAAAATAACAGTGTTAAGCAAGGCTTTTTGATAGCAGCACTTTGGTGGGCTTTGCTTGCTAGAGGCAAGCACTCTTATTTAAGAGAGGCTTCCTGACTCAACTTTAGCTGCAAAACCTTGCAGCTCTTTTAAGAGGTCCTGCCACGAAATACTTAAATGCTGTTGATGAAAAGCTGACTGCATACTTTTTGGTGGTGGCAGGGACTTTGAAATGCCATAGAGTTGTGACAATAAACATGGCTCCAGACAGTACCTCTGCCATGATGCTTGACTCTCAGAAAAAAGGAATGTGCTGGATCCAGCGGTCAAAGCCATGGCTTTAATCCTAGCCATACCGTTTAGCAGATTAAAGACTCATGTGGTCAGAAAAAGAGAGATATACTGTAAAGATAGATTCAAAGACAAAGAAAACCTCTAAACGGTTTACTGTGTGTTTAAAATATGAGGGAGGAGTGAGGGCAAGAGGGAAAGTGTGTCCTAAGCAGAGGATCTGGAGATGGCACAGAGAATATTTCTTAAATGCCCCAATCAAAGTTCATGAAAACATATTGAGAGGCTCACAGGGCATACATCCATTGGATTTCTCTTCATTCGTCTTTGGCCTCTAAGGCTGTTTTCTGGAGTGCTGGGCCCAGGATTTGCTTTCAGGTCCTCTAATAGCTGTGGAGTGCTGAGAAGCAGTATGAGTTCCCTCCCAGATGGCGTCTAGAGAGGGAAAGAAGAGAAACCATCATTTAATTTTTAGATTAATAAGTGGTCTTGCCTCTCTTGGCTGCGCAGTGACATGTATAAAGTCTTGTATCTGGGCAGCATTTTTCTTATCAAGAAGAAAATCACTAGTGATAGTAATATCCCATATTGCCTTAAGGCTAATGTCTAGGAGTATGAACCCTTAGACCAGGAGTTCTCAAACTGTGGGTTGCAACCCTTCTGGGGGATCAAATGACCTTTTCATAAGGGTTAACTAAGATCATCTGAAAACACAGATATTTACATTATGATTCATAATGGAAGCAAAATTACAATTAGAAAGTAGCAATAAAAATAATTTCATAGTTGGGGGTCACCACAACATCAGGAACCGTATTAAAATGCTCAAACCATTAGGAAGTTGAGAACCATTGTCTTAGATCATGAGAAAACATAATGATAATTTTAGTCTTTGTTTACATTTTTCTTTTGGGCTTTAACCTATGTGGGTGGCCAAAAATTAATCATGTACTTTTTTACTGTCAAGGCCAGTTGAAAATCTAGTCCTTAGGAGCCACTTAAGCTTGAAAGGATCATCTCTCTACCTTTCCTTCTACCAGTTGTTTCTTCTTGTGAGGACCCAAAGGTCTTGCTTGACCATGGCTTTGCTTGGAAGTATGGAGAACATTTTTCTTTGTGTTGAGCTCCTTGTAGACTGATATGGTTAGAGTTCACTAGGTGGGGCCTCCATGGCCTCTCTGAGCAAGAAAACAGAGGAATTTCCACAATTACTAGTCATTTGGAGAGATATCCCATAGTTCTCTGGGACCTAGTTGGCCTTGAAGAGCAAGGAGATGTTATGCTGTTAGGGGTTGGAGAGCTGGCTCAGTGGTTAAGAGTACTTGCTGCTCTTGCAGAGGATCTGGGTTTGGTTCCCAGTACCACATGGTTGTTCAGAAACATTTATAACTCTAGTTCAAGGAAATATAACACCCTCTTATGACCTCCTAGGACACCGGGCATGCAAATCGCACAAAATACATGCAGACATAAATACATAAAAATATCAAACTTTAAAATCTATGGCACTAAGGCTGGAGAGATGGCTCAGTGGTTAAGAGTACTAACTGCTCTTCCACGTTGGAGGAGGAGCTGCTTGTTCATCCCAGTCCCCTAGAACCGAAATCATCACATAGAAACCATATTATTTGAATCACTGCTTGGCCTATTAGCTCTAGCTTCTTATTGGCTACTCTTACACCTTAATTTAACCCATTTCTATTACTCTGTATATCACCACAAAGTTGTGGCCTACCAGCAAAATTTCAGCACATCTATCTCCAGTGGAGGCTCCACGGTGTCTCTCTCACTCTGCCCTCTTTCTCCCAGCATTCAGTTTAGTTCTCCCCGCCTACCTAAGTTCTGCCCTATCAACAGGCCAAGGCAGTTTATTTATTCATTAATGGTAATCACAGCACACAGAGGGGACTCCCACATCACTTCCAGAGGACCCTGGTTCAATTCTTATCACCCACATGGCAGCACTGTCTGGTTATTCTAAGATCTGACACTCTCACACAGACATACACGCAGGTAGGACACCAATGCATATAAAATACAAATAAATAATTGAAAAAACTATGGTGTTAGAGTTGACAGAACTCAGAGAGGGAATGCATGAGCCTGTTCCTTCCCCTTCCCCTTTCCATGTTAAGCATAACTGGAAAGACACCCAAAAGCAAGTACTCAGTGGGGCAGAAACAGAAGCATAGAACAGACAAGGAGTGTTGAGAAGGGAAATCATTCTTTACTCAGAGAAGAGCAGGACTGGAGATGCCAAGCAGTAAGAGTAGGCATTAAGACCCAACACAGCCCATGTCTCCAACCTCCCGCCCAAGAAGGCTGATTTCTCTTTGTTCTGAGCCACTGTAGCTGCCCGTTGGTGGCAGCCTGTCTAGTACCTGGCAATCTATCGTTTGGGTACTGTATGAGATCTGTACTTTTCCAAGTTGTCCCTGGGCGGCCGCACATTGACATGGACTTTACAAGTCGGCCGTTTCAAAGTGCCAGCTCCCTCTGACCATGTTAAGAGCACATGACTGTGAAAATTCCTTTCCCCTCGAAATTGGGAAGTGTATCATGTAAAATAATGTGTCAAAAATCAAAATCAAAACAAAACAAAACAAAACAAATCTACTATGGAGGTTTGGTGTTAACTTCTTACTGTGATATAAAAATGCATGACCGGGCTGGAGAGATGGCTCAGTGGTTAAGAGCATTGCCTGCTCTTCCAAAGGTCCTGAGTTCAACTCCCAGCAACCACATGGTGGCTCACAACCATCTGTGATGAGGTCTGGTGCCCTCTTCTGGCCTGCAGGCATAGACACAGACAGAATATTGTATACATAATAAATAAATAGATATTTTTTAAAAAATGCATGATCTTGTCACTCAGCAGTACAGCCTGTTATGCCCAAATCTGCCCGTGTTGGAGTCTTCTGTGAGTCTCCCATTTCCTTGACCCCAGGAGGCAACAAACAAAACAACAACAACAACAAAAACTGAAAGAAGAGGAATGGGACATGTGACCAAACACCTTTAGTGCAGGAGTGTTCCAGACCAGGCTGGTTACACAGAGAGTTCCAGGCCAACCAGGACTACATAGTGAGACCCATCTCAAACAAACAAACAAACAAACAAACAAACGACTTCAGAGGGGTTGGAGAGAAAAGAGGGAGGGGATGAAATAATGTATTTTAATAAAATTTTAAAAATTAAGGACGCTCCACAGACTGCTGAGAGTGGCAGTTTAGATGTGTCCCTCACAACTGACTTTTGGACAGAAAGTTCTGTAGGAAAAAGACAGCACACAATCCCCAGACACAGGTGTGGGCTTATACAGGGCTTCTCATTTAGGTGTGTCTTCAATGTATATAGATATATCAGTGCATATATGAGTGATCGGTGACTTTCTCAGTTCTATTTTGCAAAGGATGTGATTTATAACAAGGTTTAAAGATTAAGCAAAGCTTAAAATTTAAATAACATTTAAAAATTGAGTACAATCTATGAACTGGTTTACTCATTCTTAATGAATTTCCATTTGCAAATGACATTGCTCAATGGTTTTATGAGGTGCATTGTTCACATTTAGGGTTGAGAGGAGAGCTAATACTGTGAAATTCAAGACTGTAGGTATTTTGGCTCTAAGTAAGCAAAATTTCTTTGCTGCAATATTATTTTCATTTTTGTTTTGAGATGGGTTCTCATTATGTAGCCCCCGATTAGCCTGGAACTTGCTATATATAGATCATGCTGACCTCGAACTCCGGGAGATTGCTTGCCTCTGCTCCCCGGGTGCTGTGATTGCAGGGGTACACTGCCATTCCCGGTTCTGATATTTTGTTTTTTAAATTTGTCTTGAACATATTAGTTTGAGGTGTCTTTACGAAAACACACTTTTTCTCTGTAAGCCAAGTTTTGGCTGTATCGCTTGTGTTTATATTTTAATTTTTTCATCAGTAAGTCTCAGGGAGAGGGGTTTCTTCCTTTTTCGTGTCCTCTTCATTTTCTCAGTCTTTCTAGCCCGTCTCACCACCAACGGTTAGAATTTAGCAGGGTGTCCAGAATATAAAAATAAAAGCCTCAAGGCTGTTGTGGTTGAGTGGGGGAGAGAGGCCGCCGGTTCACAGATCTGGTTTATCAACACGAGAACAGGACCCAAGAGGAGGAAAGGTTTGTGAGCCTCCTGAGACCCCGTACTTCCCGGGCTGTGTTTTTAACTTTTGGCCATCGGGAAAGGCTGGCCTCGCCCAGAAATCTTGCTCTAACTTTAGTCTCCTCCTTTGGCCCTGTTTTTAAACCTCCGCTTCGGCATCAATCCGAGCCCATGTCCCAGGAACCGAAATTCCTCTTCCGAAAGGATTCCGACTCGGCAAGCGGAAGTGAGCCGCAGCTCGTCTCCGTCTTTTCCGGTGTAGCTTAGCGCGGCCCGTTCTCTTTTCTCCCCGGTGGCGGGCTGGCTGGACGGGCTCTGGTGAGACGGGTGAGGGGATGGGCGGTGGCCGAGGTGGGGAGTCAGGCCTGGTGGTGGCCTTCGTGCGGACCCCGCTCGTCCCCGGGCCGCGCGTCTCGCCCGGTCGCCCCTCAGAGGCTTGGGCCCAACGGTCCTCCAGCTCCGGCCGGGGACCATCTCGCTTAAAGTGTGCGTTGATCACCCCGTGTCTTCGAATATAGTCCTTGCTGCCTCGAACGCCTTTAAGGTGATTTTATAAAAATTTTGCTTTTCCAGAAGGAAAAGGATTTCCGCCGTTGGAGCCCGACTTGGCGACCCATCGCCCCACGGACCTGGCCATCTTGGCACTTACTGGTGAGCAGTGTGGAATTTGATGGACAGGAAAAAAATCTCTGGGTGAGGGGCTTTTTTTTCATGTCCTCTTTCCACCGTCTTTCTAGCCCGTCTCACTGTCAGCGAGTAGATTTTTAGCATCCTTCCGTTTTGGAAACAGATACATTCCATGAGTTAGGTTTTGTTGTTGTTTTTATCTACCATGCACCATTTTGGCAAAAAGAGGAAAATTTAATTGCTCGGGGTGTGCAGACCACAAATCATCCTTTCCCCTTCTTTTCATCTCAACTGTAAAGTGGTCACAGGTGAAAACAGGCAGCTTGGCACTGAAGGGATGGCTTACAAGACACTGGAATTTGGGGCTGGAGAGGTGCCTTGGCCGTTAAGAGCTCACATGGCGCTTCCAGAGGACCTGAATATGGTTTCACAGCTCTCGTATCCGTGGCTCCTAACACTGTAACTCCAGCTATGGGGGGATGGGGAGGCCAGGCACTTACTCTCGTGTGTACACATTACTACATACACATGATTGAATAAGTGGATGAGGCCTTATTTTTCTAAAATAGTATATCCGAACTTAATTATTTTCTCTGTGGGGGAGCATGTGTCAGGAAAACTTAGAATCCTTGTGTTAAATTGCAGGAAAACAATAGGTTTCATTATGTGTTTATACATTTACACTGTGCATTTTGATCTCACAGTCTCTTCGTCTTCCCACCGTCTCTTTTGTCAAATAGTCCCTCATGTAGGCTTTGCTTTAAAAACAAAGTTTATTGGGGCTGGAGAGACGGATCTGTTTTAGAACACTTGTTACTCTTGTAGATGACCTGGGTTCGGTTCCCAGCACCCACGAGGTGGCTCACAACCATTTGTAATTCCAGCTCCAGAGGATTGGACACCCTCTTTTGGCCTGGAGGGTCACTAGCCACTCAGGTGGTACACATATGTACATGCAGGCAAACATTAAAAAAAATCTTTAAAAAAGAGGTGTGTGTGTGTGTACACCTTTGTATATATGTATGCCTTTCTGTAGAGGCTGAGCTATTGATCACCTGAAGCTGGACTTAACAGGTAGGTATGAGCCACCTTTTGTTGCTGCTAGAAACACCTGTTCCTCTGAAAGGGCATCACTCAACCACTCTGCCATCTCTCTTCTACTTTATTAAATATTATTATATTTTTAAACAAACTTTCACTATTTATATGCATGGGTATTTTGTCTGTGTAGATCCGTGCTCCCTGTGAGTGGAATTTCCAAGGAGGATATCAGATCACCTGTAGCTGGAGTTACAGGTTGGTGCTGGGAATTGAATCCTGGCCCTTTGAAAGAGCAGCCAGTACTCTTAAATTCTGAGCCATCTCTCCAGTTCCATTATGATTATTTTATTTACTCATTTTGAGACAAGGTCTGTAGTCCAGGCTATCCCGACACTCAGTGTAACCCAGTGCAGTCCTGTTTCAGCCTCTCTAGTGTTTGGATTACAAGCATGCATGGACCACTGTGCTTGGCCTTTTAATTTTTTTTAATTATTTTTTTTATCTATATTTCATTAGGGAAATAGAATATTTGTTGGTATAGTTGCTTTAATGTGATCTCTTTCTATCCATGTACTAAGCTCAACCATTTAAGACAACCATTTGTTAATCTATTTGAATTTTAAGGTTTGCCTCCTTTGGATTTATCCTATTAAAGTTGCAGCAGTAACTTAGCTGATGAGAATTGATGGCTTAGTCCTACCTGCTGAGACTGAGGAAGAGATTGCTTGAGCCTAGGAGATCCGGGCTAACTGACAACAGAGAGATGTTTCCAACACGAAAAATTGTCAAAGTATGGTTAGTGGAAAGAAAAATGCTAATGTACAGCTGAGGAAGCCTAGGTTCACCGAGTCACAGTGGGAGTGGGCAGACCTGCTGTAGGCCCTGAGAACCAGACTTTTGGTAGCCCAGAATAACTTAAAAATGTCCATGCTGGCCAGGCGTGGTGGTGCATGTCTTTAATTCCAGTACACTGGAGGCAGAGGCAAGCGGATCTCTTGAGTTTGAGGCCAGCTTGATCTACAAAGTGAGTTCCAGAATAGACAGAGCTACACAGGGAAACACTGTCTCAGAAAACAAAAACAAGCTTAACAATAAAAGCCCACCCTGAACAAGACATTTCCTGGTCCTGGTATTGATCCTAACTAGTGGAAAGGATAGTAAGGGAAATTTGGTCTTAAGCCGTTTGGTCACTGTCATTGTGCAAGCTAGGTTTGGAGTGAATTGGCAAGATGACAATCTAGAAACTTAACTGGCAATCTGATAGCTATCAACCTCATTTAGTGAAATCTAATTCAGGAAAATAACAGTTAAGATGTGTTTTTAATGCAGACCACAAATCTGTTGAAAGCTACACAGGTAAAATCTCAAGTAGGAAATGATTTTTACAACTTTAAAGAAATTTGACAACTTCAGTGGCTGGGTTCACGTTCCTTGAACTGACAGTTATAATAAACCAACTTAAACATTCATGGTACAGATTACTGTTTTACCCAGTCAACAAAAAGAAGAGACTCCCACACAAGACCAAGTATTTGTACTAGTGGAAGAGAGCTCCTTTGGGAGATTCCCTAGATGCATAACCATCAGTTTCATGATGTATCATTCAATATGGTGACTTTAAAAATAGGACAAAAGAGATTGAACAAACATTTTTGTACTATCTTACATACATCAAATATCTCCAGTGAAAAAGGCATGTTATTTTGCAATTTTGTATACATTTAAAAGTATTTTAATTTTGATAAATTATTTCTGGGTTAAAAATAGCAGTGTAAAAAAACATTTCCATGTGGCTTCAGAACTCGCTTTTGGTCAGCTGACCCAAATATCTTTAACCTTATTATCTTTACTAATATTACTGAGACAGGGTTTCTCTGTGTAGCAGTGATTGGCCTAAGACTCAGTATTACACCAGATTGCCCCTGTAATCACAGTGATCCACCTGTCTTTTGCTTCTTGGGCCTCCATACCCAGGCCTGTTGTGTGTGTGTGTGTGGGGGGGTAGGAATCTATTACCATGGTCTATGTCTAATAGTTTCTCAAATCTTAGAGTTGCTTTTCTTTCAAGCCACTTTTTTTTAAAGATAAAAATCCTGTTTATGTGTGTGCACACACATGCACTCATGTTTGTGTGTGTGCGTATATTTATTTACTATGGTTAGGGTTATTTAATTTTTGATATTTCAAGACAGGGTTTCTCTGTGTAACAATCCTAGCTGACCTGGGAACTCGCTCTGTAGACCAGGCTGGCCTTGAATTACAGAGATTTGTCTGTCTCTACCTCCTGAGTGTTGGGATTAAAGGCATGTGCCACCACTGCCCAGTGTGTACTGCCACCGCCTGTTAGACAGGTCTTAACTTTGTATCCCTGGCTGCCCTGGAATTCTCTGTGTAGACCAGGCTGGCCTCAAACTTAGAGATCTGTCTTCTTCCTCCCAGGTTCTAGGATTAAAGGCATGCACTACTATGCCTTGCTAAAGATGAAATCTTGGTGGTGGGGTGGGGCTGTGTGTGGGTGGGGAGGATGATAACAAAAGGCTGGTGCTTTTAGGTACTTGTCCCTTTCTGGGATAACATACATCAAAATTAAATCAATTTATTTATTTATACTTGTTGATATTTCAGATTTTCTTTTGATGTAAAATCTTTAGAATGACTTCAATCAGTAGGTGGCTAAAGTGTCATTTTCATTTGGTTTTTTTACCTGACAAGGTCCTGGTAGTTTACATGGCCCCATAAGAGGCTAGACATTGAGCCTGTTGGAAGAGCATTTGCTTAGTGTGTAGAAGGTCCTGGGGTCCACCCCTAGCGCTACAAAGAAAACGAGAAATGTCCTTAACAAATGCTGCAGCATCTGCTGGTTTCTGTTGCTCCATTTGTAGACCTCAACTCAGGGCTGGGATTTGTAGAGAAGTATATGTAAGGAAAGGTAGCAGCTGTAGGGGATAGCAGACCCCAGGGCACCATTGCTAATGAGGTAGTGTAATCGCTCTGCTTCACCAGGGAGATTGACTAGGCAGTGCTCCCTCTGGTCTCTGATTCACTCAGCAGTTTCTTCAGGGTTGCTCACTCTATCTACCCCATATCTCTTTTACCCCTGCTTTGTCACCAGCAAATTAGTCAGCTTAAGCAAGACCCAATGAATGTAACCAATTTTGCTATAATAAGGACTGGGGAGTGGTAGTAGGTTTGCCCTTTCAACTGACTGTGCTGGTGTTCAGTCTGTGTCTTGGAAGTAGCTATGTTTCCCAAAACAAAATTAAACTTAAAACATGAGATCTTCATTTTTGTAACTCAGTTGTATGAGTCCCGAGTGTGAACTTTGTAGTGGCAATGTTGTTGTGTTGCCATGTCAAAAAGTTGACCGTATTTGTAGATTCTTTAGGCCCTTTCTGTTTAGAAAGGGGGAGTTTCAGAGTCGGTCAGCTGAGTACAGGCAGCAGTGCATAGCAGCATGGCTCAGATGTAATCCAGGAAGTTAACTTTGTGGAAGGAACATTGGGGAAGCTAAGGGTTGTAGATAGAAGTTTCTGTCCCTCCCAATTCTGCAGCTATTCAGTCCCAAATAAACACACAGAGGCTTATATTAATTATAAATTGTTTGGCCTATTATTGCAGGCTTATTGCTAATTGCCCTTTACAACTTAAATTAACCCATAATTCTTTTTTTTTTTTTAATTTTTGGTTTTTCGAGACAGGGTTTCCCTGTAGTTTCTAGAGCCTGTCCTGGAACTAGCTCTTGTAGACCAGGCTGGCCTCGAACTCAAGATATGCCTGTCTCTGCCTCCTGAGTGCTGGATTAAAGGCGTGCGCCACCACTGCACGGCTCCATAATTCTTATCTATGTTTAGCCATGTGGCTTAGTACCTATTCTCAGTGAGGCATTCTCGTCTTCTGCTTCTGGATGATGACTGCAGCTCTGCCTTTTCTCCTAGAATTCTTCCAGTCTGGTTGCTCCGCCTATACTTCCTGCCTGGCTACTGGCATTTTATTAAACCAATATGAGTGACAAATCTTTACAGTGTACAAGAGCATTATCCCACAGCAAAGGGCAGCGTAGATAGATACAGTAAAGAATAGAGTGGACTTTTGAGACGAGGTCTTTATTAAGGTCCATGGGCATTTTGTTTGTTTGTTTTTTTTTTGTTTTTCGAGACAGGGTTTCTCTGCAACTTTTTTAGAGCCTGGCCTGGAACTAGCTCTTGTAGACCAGGCTGGCCTCGAACTCACAGAGATCCGCCTGCCTCTGCCTCCCGAGTGCTGGGATTAAAGGCGTGCGCCACCACCGCCTGGCTCCATGGGCATTTTGAATTTCAGACTTTCTTGCGGGGGTTGTGAATTGAGAATTAGGATTGCTTTAATTTTTTTCATTTTTTTTCTTCTTTTGAGATAGGGTTTTGTATAGACTAGGCTGTTCTCGAACTCGTAAAGAAATATTTTATGAGTTTTTTGTCTGCATGTATATGTGTGCCTGTTGCCCTCAGAGCCCTGAAGAGGGTGTTGAATCAGTATCCTAGATCTGAAATTGACAGATAATTGTAATCTACCATGTGCATGCTGGGAACCAAACATGGGTTTCTGCAGGAGCAGCAAGTGCTCATTAACCACTAAGCCATCTTTCCAGCCTTATGACCGTGAACTCTTAAGATCCTACTCCACACACCTAAGTGCTAAGTTTACTAGTGTGCACCATTGGCTTTTAGGTTAAGTAATGGTTAGGAGAATGTAGTGTATGTTGATTTTCTACAATAAGATGAAGAGCAAGTGACTACATAGTAAACATGAAGGGGAAAAGGTTTAATAGGTCCCTGCTTTTCAGTACTCATTGCCCTAAAATATTCCCCACATATGCTATCATACAGAAGATATGAATTAAAATATTAAATTCATTATAAAATAATTAAAATATTACATTCATTATTAAAATAATGAATTAAAATTTGTTCCTACTATTTAAATTTGACTTTGCATATGGAAATTTGGATCTCAACTAGAGTAGTTATTAATGAGGCTGGTTATATGGGTCAGGGCTTGCCTAGCATCCATGGTTTTTGTCCCTGGATTTTGACCCAGCACTGAAATAAATATGATTCAAAGACTGTATAAGGTCTTCAAGAATTAAGTCTTGTATAAAATGTAGCATAGGGTTCTCACTTTGATAAATCTTTGTGTCCTAAACCTGAAAATAAATGATTCTCATAATGAATTGTGATAGACTTAGTCCTGCTCATTGAGGTCCCCATATCCAACAGTTAGATAAAGAGACCAGACACACATTTCAAGGCAGTTTCTGTTAGCCTGAATAGATCTTAGGTAAGGAGAGATATTCCATAGGCTCTTACTAAACTGCTCAGGTCATTGCCTTGGTACATCATAACATAGGAATGTCTCAGTTTTTGGTGCTCATAGCTGTGGTCCCAACTCCTTAGCTTCTCATCTCCTTCCCCATATTTAACATTTTTCTTTTATTCCTTTCCATCCTAGTTCTACTGTTTCTTGAGCCTCTGTTCTTTATCTCGAATAATCCTGCTGCCTGCCATTGTAAGCTCTCCATAACGTTGGTCAGATCTTATCTGATGTCGTCAAAGCTCTACTGTTCTTTTAAAAGTCATATTTTAAGTCAGAAGACCCAAGTCCAGGGATGCTGCTCCCTGATAGTGACTGTCAGGTTGGCATCAAAACCTGGCCAAAGGCAAGTTACCCTAAGCCAGAAAACTTGGACTGAATTTTTCTTTGTTCTTTTAAAGACAGCTTTCTGGAGCTTTCCTTCCTGGTTCTGCTTCTGGCAGCACTTTTTGGCATGGCCCCTTTAAATGGATTTCTCAGGCCTAGTCCTCTGTGTCTTGAACTGGTGTATTCCATTAGCTTGGGTATTTGTCTGATCATAGCCCTTTGCTTAAAGTGAAAACTAGAATTGGCAAAATTACTAGAAGACTCTTTGCATATATCCAATCACTGATTCTTGCAAACCCAATGAATTTTGAGAACATTCAAGAACAAACATTTTGGTTTAACCCATTGACATTATTTTGAGATAAAACTGACTGTTAGACCCCAACTCTGGGATGCTAACTCCTCAGGAGGGTTGCCCTATGGAACCACTCACCAGTCCAGTTGATGCAAAAGCAAGAGGAATTTTATTTTCGTTTGCGCAAACAGGCTTCTCAGCCAGGCGAGGGAGAGAAGCTCCCACTAGCTATTACAGGCTACTTTTTTTTTCTTTTTTCTTTTTCTTTTTTTGGTTTTTCGAGACAGGGTTTCCCTGTAGTTTCTAGAGCCTGTCCTGGAACTAGCTCTTGTAGACCAGGCTGGCCTCGAACTCAGAGATCTGTACAGGCTACTTTTAAAGGCAAAAAACCACATATTCAGGGAGGGGGTACAGTGGGTTGTTTGTCAAACGCAGGGATTGGTTCATTTTAAGGGCATTTACTATGATTGGTTATGTCAAAGGCGGGAGCTGGGTCAGGCGAAGGAAAGGGAAGCACCTGCAGGCTGTTGGAAAGCACCTAACGTTCTAATCAACAGGCAGGGTGGGGTCACGACTAGTTCACAAAAACATGTTTTCTCTAGTTCACAAAAACATGTTTTCTTCACTGACAGCCAGAAGACATGTTATTTAGCCATTTTAAAAAAGGGCGGCAATGAGTTATTAAACACTAAACTAAACCTCATTTATGTTGTCTTGATGGAGAAATAAAAATGATTACATTTTATTTTTTTAAAGATTTATTTTATGTATATAAAACTCTATGTTCATGTTTGCCTGCATGCCAGAAGAGGGCACCAGATCCTACTAGAGATGGTTGTGAGCCATGGGTGTGGTCTCTTAAAGGCTATTGGCTGAAGGATTCCCCACATTAAGCCACCATGTGGTTGCTGGGAATTGAACTCCGGACCTCTGAAAGAACTGCCAATGCTTTTAACCACTGAACCATCTCTCAGCCCCAGATTTTACAAATCTTTAACCAGTTTAGTAAGTTTATTGGGTAAATAAACTTACAAACCTTGAGGTACAGAAAGTTTACATAATAGTCTTACAGATCTTGAGATAAGAGTCATGCTGTAGGAAAAGTTTTAGGGTTAAAACCAAAAAGAGTATGAAATGAGTAGCAACAGTCACCATTGGGAATAGTCTATTCTTTGTCGTGGTATGGCCTGTCTAGCAGGGGACAGATTTTGGAGCAAACCTTTAAACACATATGCTTGGGTCTGGAGAAGGGGGAGCCATCCCAACTCCAGAGTCAGCTTTTCATTGAAGTAGAACAGGCATAAAACACATTTTAATATTACCTATACCAAAAAGACACCTGAATTCCTGTAAAACTGAATCCAGTGGCCAAGGGGAGGTACAAGAGTAAGTTGAGAAGAAAGAGGGTTTAGATATAAGAACTTTTGAGCCCTCACTTTTGACAGGACGCTGCAGGAGGGAGATGAGAAACACTGGGTACCAACCAGCCAGGAGTGTATGCTGAATGTGTGCATGCCCCACCTGGCCTGCTCCTTCATTCACTCTTTCCTCATCTAGAACTAGAACATACCCTTCAAGAGAGATCAAGGACATAATATTAGGAGATAACAAATCGTAACAAACCTGACTCTTGGCTTCCACATTTGTAACAAATTACAAAAACACAGATCTGTCAAATAACTTAAAATGAACATCCCCACAGTCGGGATTGGGGTGGGGATGGGGGTTGGGGGGAGGACTGACCAGATAACAAACATTTGGTAGCTACCTTCATTCATACATCCAACAGTTGGCTTTTCCAACAAAGGCCAGCGTATCCCAGTGGTCCTCCTGGCTCAGGAATTAACCCTGTGTCGAGCATTTCTACAAGTGCCCAAAATGGGCGCTACAGACAAACAGGATCCTTACCTACACCTCCAGAGGTTTTCTGATTCTACTTTTCTCACAGTCTAAACGTTGAGAACCTGCAGGTGTCTCCCTCCAAATGCTGGGCCCATCTGATTTCTTGTCTCCCAGTATGCTGGGACCCTTTATGATCCCAAGGCCGATCAGAAAAAGGTAGATCTGGTGAATGACCAAATAATAGATGAGGTCCCAAGTGTTTTGGGTCATTTAGAGATTCATGTTTGACCATTAATAAATTTTAACAAAGAGAGGCATTTATTCACATAACTGCATAAAAAAAATAAAACAGCACGAGAGAGAAACACACCATGCTCTGGATTCACATGGAGGGTTTTTTTTTTTTTTTTGGTTTTCAAGACAGGGTTTCTCTGGCTTTGGAGCCTGTCCTGGAACTAGCTCTTGTAGACCAGGCTGGCCTTGAACTCACAGTGCTGGAATTAAAGGTGTGTGCCACCACCACCCGGCTGAGGGTTTTTTTTAATTGGGGGAAAGGGAATGGGAAAAAGGGGGTGCAGGAGGGTTGAGTCTGGTCTCTGGGGACAGGAGCAGCAGGAGAGAGGCAAGGGGGGGAGAGACCGGCAGAGAAGGAGAGAGGGAGAGAGGGAGAGAGAGAGCGCGAGCACTGGCCCAGTCTCTCAGCAGCTGTAGCACTTAAAAGACTCACCCCTGCATCTCACCTGACCATGGGACAGGACTCACATGGGGGGCGGAGGGTTTTTTTTTTCTTTTATTGGGGAAAGGGAATGGGGGAAAGGGGGAGGAGAGTGTTCTTGGGGGGGGGATATGAGCAGCAGGAAAGAAGAGAGCGACAGGCAGAGAAGCAGAAAGAGACAGAGGTGGGAGATGGGCAAGGCCCACTTTTTAAAGAGACAGAGGTTGCCCCTGAGGACCCCAAGGGCATACAGATGCCTGAATACCAGCAAGGTCTGCACCAGGGACTTCCAGAGCACCTAGTCTTTTCTGTTGGGTTTATAAAGGCAAAGAATACAAAATTACAGTTTTTCTTCTCTTCCCACCCCCACAAGCTTGTTTACAGAAGCATAAAAACAGTAAAAAAATATTAACCCTTAACTGCCCTTAAATTTTCTTAATAGTTCTCTTAATCACAGAGATTTTAAACTTTTTTTCTTTCATTTTGAGACAGGGTTTTTTGGTGAGTCCTGGCTGTCCTGGAACTCATTCTGTAGACTAGGCTGGGTTTCAAAGTCAGAGATCACCTGCCTCTGCCTCCCAAGTGCTGGTATTAAAGGCTTGCACTGCTACCTCCCTGCAAGATTTTAAACTTTTAAACATAAAGTTAGCTATCACATTGATGAGGTGTGTTTCATGAAGACAACAAATAGTTTCTAACCTGGTCATTATGCTCCTTTTGGTGAGTTGAAACCATTTATATTTACTTGAGGCTGATGCTGAGAGGGGTTAAGTATTGTTGATTGTTGTTCTGGCAGTCCCCCACGCTCACCCTGTTTGTTTTAGAAGTTTACTGTTTTGTATGATGAATTTCTTCCTGGTCCTCCTTGTTCATGTACATGCTTATCCAGGCACTGTCTCCTTTCTTGTGCTCTTGTGGATGGCCCTGTTTTTTCTGTGTAGTAGGCTTGGTTATGATGAATTGTCTTCATTTGCGCTTGTCTCAAAATGTGGATTGGGGTGAGAGGCTGAGGAGTTTCTTGGCAGACACAAAATAAAGTCAGGATAAGGTGGTGGCACCTTAGCCATTTCATAGTCAAGGATACTAGTGGTCTTTATTCATAGTGTTCTGCATCTGGCTTTGGTAGGCATAGTGATGAATTTGAAAGTATTTCTCTCCTAATTTTTGGAAGGGCACAAGGTTTCTTGAGTTATTTAGGTACTTTGTAGATTGCAGTTGTGAAGACACTTTCCCAGATGTTTCCTAGATAGGAGAAGTACTTTGATAGTTGAACCTTGATGGTTAACCTTTGGGAAGAAGTGATCAAATAAGGGAATTAACTTTTGTGACTAACTCTAGGAATGTAATCTAATGGTTTTTTAGCAAGGAAGTAGGTCTGGGGGAAAAGGGCAAGGCCTGTCAGAGCCATGTTTGCTATGCTTGGGTCTGCAAGAGCCCAAGTTAGATTGTGTGTGTGTGTGTGTGTGTTCATGTGTTCTTTTTTCCTTTCTTTTTTTCTTTTCTTTTTTTTTTTGGTTTGTTTTTGTTTTTCGAGACAGGGTTTCTCTGGGTAGCCTCAGTTGTCCTGGAAGTTCCTCTGTAGACCAGGCTGGCCTCAAACTCATAGAGATCCGCCTGCTACTGCCTCCTGATTGCTGGGATTAAAGGCATGTGCCACCACTGTCCAGAAGTGATTCTTTTTTTTAAAAAGATTATTATTATTATTATCATAAGGACAATTATTAGAACAAGATGCAAAAATACGCAATCTCAGCATTTTGTTAGAAAAATGATTTCAGAAAGTAAATTTTTTCTGTATTTGTACTTTGTTTTTCTTTTTTTAAAAAAATATTTTACTTTATTTTTTTAAACTTCTATTTTATGAGCTTTGGTGTTTTGTCTGCATGTATGTCCTTATGAGAGTGTCAGGTCCCTGAAGGTGGGAGCTACATTTGGGTGCTGGGAATTGAACCCAGGTTGTGGAAGAGCAGCCAGTGCGCCGTCTCTGCAGCCCCCATTTGTGCTTTCTCTGACTAGGAAGTTGCCGTGTTAGCAGTTTCACTAACCAGGTAGAGAAGTTTCAAGTATAATTACGAATACAGTCAACACACAACACACACCATTACAAGATGAAATTGTGAAACTGCTAAGGAAAAGTCCAGTGTGAAATGAAACAACTGTTTACAAGGAGACCGGGAAGAACGACCGCCAGTCAGGATTCTTCTCAAATCACGCTTTATTGGAGTCTCTTGGTTAAAGGGAGAGCAGGAAGCGAGGGGCCCCGAGAACTAACCGGCAGTCAGCAGTCACTTATATAGGGAGAGCGGACACGGGTCGTGCCTGCGGGAGGTTCTGTCTAGAGCCTTGCCTAATATCTAGTTGTTTACTCGGCGCTGCAGGGACTTGGCGCCATCTTGTGATGGTGGCCAGCAAATCGGCTCCCTGCAGGAGACAAAACTGGAAAGATTTATAGACATGTCCTCCTATGATATGAGGGTTCTTATGTATCTAGCAATAAATTGATTTCTGCCATTCAAAAAGAGGAAGCATCTTCGAGATCTTTTAGTTATAAGGAGAGGTACTTGTTAGAGGCCTGGAGAAGTTCCAGAAAAGACTGCCATCATTTGTTATCTTGAGACTAGAAGTGCCAGCGTGCTGGGGTCATGCATCCAACACAAAGGCAAAGGTGGCGAATGGTGACCTCCAAGAAGAGTTTGCAGTCTTCTTTATACATCTCAAGGAGTTCTAAAAGTAGTATGATCATTCTATCTAGGATTGGCTTATGCAAGTGACAGTCACCAATACGTTTCTAATTGGTTAGGGCTAATAGGTTGGCTAAGGCTATACCTTTTAAATTCTTGTACAGTCTGGATGAGTTCCAGGCTATGTCTTTATTTGGTTATGCCTTAAGGTAATGGTGGGCATTAGCCCAGGTTTAGTTCCTGCAGTTCTCACTGTCAGGAGCCTTGGCAATTAGTTGCCCTTTGTTTGTGTCTCCCTCAGAAATTGTGTTTAGTTTCAAGAGGCAGGAACTGAGGCCTAGTTCTTAACTGAGTTAACTTAACTAATTAAGGGGGCCTGTCGTGATATTTGCCTGGCCCTCTCAGAACTGGAAAACGAGGTTAGCAGAGGATAACAGTTACATGTTGGGTCCCCCTGGAGCTGAATTTGGAGGTGTGAGCTGTCTGGTGTGGGTGCTGGGAACTGAGCTCAGGGCTGCTGTAGCAGCAGGGCCTGCTCTCAACATCCGAGCTGTCTCTCCAGTCCTTTGTTGTTGCTCTTTTTTTTTTTTTTTTTTTTTTTGGAAATGCTTATTCCCGTAAGATTTCCACTTAACATCTAGGTTTCTTTTTAAAATTCCAAGCGCATTATTCAAGATGTATTGTTAATTCTTATATATTTGTGAAGTTTCTAATTTTGTTTTTACTGTAGATTTCTAATTTGAACCAGTGTAGTGTGAAAAGATACTTGAATACTGTGATGCCCAGGTCATAGAGTCCCCCAACACCAATCAGGAGACCTGAGTCCTGTGTGGAAAAGCAAAGAGCCTTTTTTCTTACACATGTTTGCAAACTCCGTTTCTCTGTGTGTCCAGTGTATTGGAGTGATCAGAGAGTCCCAGCTCAGTTGGGGTTTTATAGTAGCAAAGGTGAGGGTGAGGGATTTCTAAGGTCAGGAGCCCTGATTGGCTGACATTTGTCTGGGGGGATGTCCTGGTGAAAAGTGGTGGCTGTGTGCTGGCAGGTGATCCTGTCTACAATGTTTGGAACATTAGGAATTTCTTTTGGATGTTCTATTTCTGGGTGGTACCTAGTCTGTGGTCTTTCTTGGAACCAGGTATTGCCTCAGGGTAAACTACTGAGACTCAGGCCTCTATTGAGCTTGTCATAGCTGGGCCCCACAGATACTTTTCAGTCTTTTTACATTTGTTAGACTATTTGTTAAGACTCTTATCTTGGAGAGTATGCCCTATCCATTGTGGAAAATGTATTTTGCGGATGTCGGATGGATTCTTTTGGTATAACATGTCTTCCTCATCCAGGGTTTCCATTGCTTTGTGCTTGCTTAGTCAGGATCTGTTATCACACATGACCTTTTTGATATACAGTATTGTATAGCAGGCACGAAATATGTTCATACTTACTTGTTTCAGATACTTAGACACACAAGTGTATGGTGTGATGTGTCTGCAGTTCTAACTGATGAATGGATCCCTGAATCTTTATAATGGTGTTTTGTGTGCTCCTTTTTTCTACCTGAGCAGCAGGCTGGAATCAAATACCTAGTCTTCCTATGGTCAGACTTGAGTGAGGCTAAACTGTAGTCAATACTAGCTCTCGTGTGTCAGTTAGACAAGGAGATTCTGGTCACAATGCCTTAGAGTCAAGTAGAATTTAGAAAATAGATTTATTTTGTATATATGAATGTGTCCTGGTATTTGTTTGTTTGTTGTTGTTAGCTTGATAAAAGCTAGGTTTATCTGGGAAGCTTGGCCTATAGACAAACCTGTGGGCATATTCTTGATTGATGATTGATATGAAATGGTCTGGCCTGCTGTGGGTGGTTCTGTCCCTGGGCAGATGGTCTTGGGGTATATAAAAAAGTAGGTTGAGCAAGTGAGAAAAAGGAAGCCAGATGTTAATAATTAACAGCATTCTTCCATGACCTCTGCCTTAGTTACTGCTTCTAGGTTCCTGCCTTGACTTTCCTCAGTGATTAGACTATTAATTGGAAGTGTAATGTGAATAAACCATTTCCTCAGCAAGTTGCTTTTGATCATGGTGTTTCATCACTATAGTAGTAACTAAGATGGTGCTTTGTCTACATATCATGTATTTACCAATGCCCAAGGATGCCCACAAAGGGTGTTAGATCCACTGGGACTGGAGTTAATACATGGTTATGAGGGTGATCTTAACCTCTGAGCCACTGCTCCAGCACAGAATGTTGTATTTTAAGTAACTTAATGTGCTTACTTTCCTGAGCCCTTTATATGTGTTTATTGTGGGGTCTGATAATCATGCAAAATGGTATTTTAGGGACATACCCAGATTAATGTCCTCGTTCTCCCTTTCTCACTACTTTGAACTTGAATAGTCATTTATTTTGAGAGTATAGATTGCTTTGTTATATAGTGATTATGATACCTGCTGACAAGGAGTGTTCAAATAATTCATTAAAAGGAATTATTATTTTAGGTTAGCATTTTTGATATATACATACACACAAATACATTTAGGTTTTAGTGTATCTTAGAATATTGTATTAGTTACTTTCATGTTGCTGTGATAAGAAACTAAAACCACTTAAGGAAGAAAGGATTTATTTTAGCTTGTGGTTTCAGAGGGATAGTTGGGGAAGGTGTGACATGGCTGCCTGCAGTGTAGTAAGGAGCTGCGGGCAGACCTGCTTTTCATCCTGCCCGGCTCCCGCATGGTTAGCTTTACACCCGAAATAACAACACACAAATTGTATTCATTTAAACACTGCCTGCCCCATTAGTTTCAGCCTCTTACTCACATCTTGACTAACCCATATCTAATAATCTATGTAACACCACGAGTGGTGTCTTACCGGGAAAGATTCAGCATGTCTGACCTGGTGACTGGCTCCAGCGCGACTGTCCCAGAGAGGAGAGGCGGGGCAATTTTCTGAGCCATCTACCTCACTTCCTGATCTGTCTACTCCACCCACCTAAGGGCTGGCCTATTAAATGGGCCAAGGCAGTTTCTTTATTAACGAATGAAATCAACACAAACAGAAGACTCTCACACATCACTGCAGTAGACAGATCACATTTTCATCTGCACACAATGGGAGAATAGAAATAGGATGATGAGTTTTATAAAGCCTTGAGGCCATCCTGAGCGAGGTATAGTCTCAAGCAAGGATCCACCTCTTACGGGTTCCGTAATGACTGCCAGCTGAGGACCAGTGTTCAAATACATGAGCCCATGGAGCATCTTTCTCTTATACAACAAATATATATGATTCTGCAGTCAGTGCAGGTGCTGTTAATGAATCCATATGATAAGGTATACATTTTTAGTGGTTTTCATTATCTCACCTGTAGAGAGTTTGATGACTGCTAAGTGTTGCTTTTTGATTGATGCAGATTAAAGAGAAATGAATATCATCATTTTCCACTTTGATACTTGAGTTTCCTTGGCGTGTCCTTGGAGTCACAGAAGAATTTGATTACACATTTTACCATTAGACTCAAAGGATGGACATTACCAGTTTGTCCTGTGGTGAGTCCTGTTGTTATTTTTGAGAGAATCTGTTGTATCTGTTGTAGGCCCCTCCTACACAGCGTGGAGCCAGAGGTCTCCCAGTGTGCTATGGAGTGCTGAGGTAGGCCCTCTAGTGTGTGGTTGGGAATGGGCACTGCATATCCAGAGCTGATTTTTGTCATTATAGGCAAACTCAGAGTTATATTTCTTAGAACTTACATTTGTTTGGCTTTAAAGCAAAACTGATGTATTTTTCTTGGTGGGCAAGACAGTTCACCATTGCATCTTCTTGCTGTAATAATTGCTGCTGTGGCATTGTAGGTTACTAGAGTTATATTTGCAAATTATCTGAGTGAACTGAGTTATGTATTAATTGCAAACAGATGAACTCTCATCCTCACAGTGAATGTGGGCTTTTTCTTCTTGTTTTCAACTTTACTGAAGCATGGTAAACAAAAATGAAATGTATCCAAGGAATGTACCGTGATGTTAGTATACGCTGTGAAATGGCCCCACTGGCCGACTGCTGAATGTAGTATTTGTACCACACAGTTAGCATTTGCAGTGGGAGAGAGGGGTGGAAATAAGCTCATTTAAGATCTATTATTTCATAGAGTAAAACTATTTTTAAAATTACAACAGAAAGTGTGATTAAAATCAAAATTTTCCTTTATCCACACTGCACAAAGTAAACATCATTCACATTTTGGTAGCTTTTGTACAGTTACACACAGAGGCACAAATGCTTTATTCAAAATTGATAAATGCTATCTATACAGATTTATGGCTTTTTGGCCATCAGTTTATACAGTGAGAAATTTTGATGTCCTTGAAAAGTCACCTATAAAATACGAAATAGTGGTAGAAAAGATTTTCTAGAGTTATTATCCAGAAATGAAAGGATGTGAAATGAATTATTTTGCATATGCTTCCAGACTTCCCTCTCCCTCTCTCTAATTCTCTTTCCCTCTTCTCACTCTCTGAATGTGGGCTTTTTGGCAGCTTTGGAATGTTGTATCTTCTTCCAGGAAGTCTTCTTTCTGGGGACCAGGTCTGCAGTCAAGGAGAAGAAACAGAGGGGGAAAACACACTGGTTGAGTGCCTGAAAAGCTGTAGTAAGGTATGAAGACTAACCTCATTGCATATGGAGGTTACGTCCCTCCATGCAGACCCGTTTGTCTCCAGGGATTATCAAAGGGAATAAAGTCCCTGACAAGGACTGATTACTATAGGAGAGGAACTTTTTCACACTGCTGTAATTGTATTATTATAGTGTTGATCCTGTGGTGCCAAATGCCAGGTGTTTTTTTTTTTTTAATTTTTAAAGTATTTTATTATATATTAAGAATATTAAGAAAAATAATAAGAAAGCGAAAGTTTCACTTTTCTCAAAGACTTTGTTTTTCATATTTACCCCATTTATACAGTATGTCCAGGAATATTGTTAAGAAAGGAAGAAGATGAGAAAGGCCAGTGTGTGTGGTGAGGTGAAAACGTTTGGAATGTGTCATTAAGGTTCCATGGTTAGAGTAAATGGACAGAGTGAGGTGTGAATACGAGGAGCCTATCTAGGACCCTCGAAGCTCACGGGTAGGCAGGGTGCTCTCTCTGGTCTTGTTCCCTTCTGTGTCCCCGTGAGAACTTTGCAGCTTTCTCTGGTCATTGGGTTCCCCATCCCTAGTGGGAAACTTGCAGCTTTCTCTGGTCATTGGGTTCCCATCCCTAGTCTCCTGAGAGGACTGGTGGGGATATTAACTTGGTTGAAGCAGGCATTTATGGGTGGTTAAGGATTTGGTGACCTTTCAGGGTGAGGCTGTGGATTTCACTCAAGAGGAGCGGACTACAAAGGATCAAACTCAGAAGAGCATACCTAGTGATGTGGCAGTGGGGGACTGTACAAAGCTGGCCTCTGTAGGTAAGTTGGTAGTTATTCTCGTATGACAGACAGATACTTCGTGTGGAGCTGACACATGTACTTAGTGTGTTTAGGATCTTTGTCAAATCCATTGAGATAATAGTATAGCAGTTTCTCTTCTAATATATTTGAAAATATGATATTAGTTTTATGGGGATGCATAGCAAACTTCAGTGCTTTGTAAATGCTGTCTGTGTGCTTCATTACTGTGCTGCATGCCTAGCACATAGGTATTTTTTCTTCTTTAAGATTTAGGGTGGTGATGGATGTGTACCTTTAATCCCAGCACCTAAGAGGCAGAGTCAGGTGGATCTCTGTGAGTTCGAGGCCAGCCTGGTCTACAGAGTGAGTTTCAGGACAACCCAGGGCTACTCAGAGGAACTCTGTCTAGAAAAACAAAACCAAAAGGTTTATTTTATTTATTGTTTTGTGTGAGTGCAGGTGCACACGTGCCAACAGCACCCTGTGGAAATCAGAGGGCTGCTCACAGGGAGTCAGTCAGTTCTCTGCTCCTCCTTGTGAAAGGGAGGTTCATTCTCATTTCTGCCACTGCACTTCTGGCCAGTTCTCCTGTTTCTGCCCCTCATCTCACTGTAGGAGTGCTGGGACTGGAATTACAGCTATACCATTGCTCCTAACTTCTTAGTATTGTTTGGTGTACTAGTGTTGCTGTAATAAAACAGAGTAAATAAGCAACTTGGGGAGGAAAAGGTTTATTTGGCTTAAGGTTATAGTCCATTATCAAGGGATGTCAAGGCAGGAACCTATAGGCAGACCCTGAAACAAAAACCATGGAGGAACACTGCCTTACTTCCTTTGGCTTGCTCGTCTACTTTTCTTATATAGACCTGGCCCTTTTGTATCAATTAGCAATCAAATTAAGGTTCTGCAAACATGCTCACAGGCTAATCTGATGGAGGTAATTCTTCAGTTGAGGTTCCCTCTTCCCAAGTGTGATGTTGTCAGTCAAGATGTGGGTTCTGCATATTGATCTAAGGTTGTCAGCGTTATGTGGGAAACTTTTACCGATGATGAACTATCTCGGTGGCCCACGGTGGTATTTCTTAAAATGTGGATCACCTAGTTCTGTTGAAATGTATGTTTATATTTCCACCTTTGATACATTGAATAATAATTTCTAGTTAGTATTCTACTTGTCTAATGACTTTATATGTATTAGATGAACTATAATACTTATAAGTTAATTGTTTATTGCCTAGGATTTATTTTTGTCTGTTTGATTAAAATGCTAGAGCATCAGAAATGCGAATATGAAATTGATTTGTATTTTAGTAGTCAGAGATTCTTGGGATCATGGGATAAAGCTTTGTCTTTTTAGTCTTTCTGAAATAATTAACACTTTTATTAGAATTGTAGACCAAAAGCTGCATTTGATTGTGCCTGCCTGTAATCCCAGTAGATTTATAGGTTTGAGGGCCTAGTCTGGGCTACATGAGACCTTGTATTGGGAAAAAAAAATGTATTATAGACCTGAATCATAGAAAAGTTTGCCATATCTTCCATTAATGCAACTTTGTCTATGTATAGGATGTCAGACACTTACCAAACCCAGTGCTTTGACTTGCTTGACAAAAGAATTGGTAACTGCACAGAGAGGAGTTCTTCAAGGTGAATGTTTGTAAAGTATTGATCAGTGGCATATATCATTATCAACTCTCCTTTTTGTTTCTCCCAAAATTCTGTGATCTCAGAAATAGCATTTTATGATTCAAGTTAATTGCTTTTGCTTTTGCTTGTTTCATTTTTTTGAGTTACTGTGTGTCTTTGTACACTAGGCTGGTCTTGAACTCAGAGACTCACTGTTTGCCTCCTGGCGTGCCAAGCTCATTGTTTTATTTACTTTTCTCTTTTTCATCTGTCTGTGTCTCTGTGTTATTTGTGTGTGTGCTGTGGTAGAACAGTTTCAATTATATATCCTGGGATTTGCCTCAAATGCTTCTCTCTCTCTTTCTTTTTTCATTATGGTATAGTTTTAAATAGTTGGTTCTCCAACCTTAGATTTGTGTGTGCGGATTGCAGGTGTGCATCATGCTGTACTTTGATGTTATTTCTTCCTTTTTCTCTCTGGTGACATATTTTGTTTTATTACCACATATTAATTTTGACAGAATTAATATTTAGCGAATTTTCCTCTAAATCTCCAGTTTGCTTACCAGGTTTATTTAAAAAAGCATGGAGACATTTTTAACTTCTTTGCTATACTGTTCTATTATTTAAATCTAATCTTATTTTGTGGGTTTAATTCCAGAATTGGAAAAACATCTACAAACCAAAGATTTAACACTAGAGCAAGGTTTTTTGACAAGACATACCTTCATGGAGACACAGCAGGTGGTAAGTTCAATAAAAAGTGTATTTCCTATTTTATGTACTTAGCCAAGACTGGCAGTTTTTTAAAATCTAAAGTTAATATGAAAACTGGCCTAGAAGACATTTTCTCATAGGTAGACTTGCCCTCATAACAACCAAAAACCCATGCCATGACAAATCCCTGGTTGAATTTTTCCCCAAAGGCACGTGTCTTATTTAGGTGAGGGAAACTACCTTGAACATTATCTCCGTATTTTAGAAATCATGTGTCTTGTTCTGTTAGTGGTGAGATATTATTATTTTATGGTTCTGACAAATGAAAAGAAGAAAATCTACCTTTAAAGCAGTAAATTCACTTGTAATGACATAACAGTTTGAAATGTCTTGGGAGTGTGTCCCAACATCCATGAGTATACAGTGTGTACAGAGTGAGTGTGGATAGAGAGATGTTCTAGAAATACTGAGACTTGAGACAGATTATAGGGACCTAAGACTTCTATATATATATATATGTTATTTCCTCTTCAGGATGCAGTGACCTTGAAGATGTTGTCTGTGGACTTACCCAGGAAGAGTGGACTTCACTGGATCCAATTTCAGAAGAAGCTCTCTACAGAGACGTGATTGCTGGAGAACTACCAGAATCTGGCCACAGTAGGTGAGACTGCCAACATTTATTCTAGCTTCATAAACTAACAGAAATAAATAGTGTTCTAGAGTGTGATGTCAGCTCAGAGAACAGTGAGAAATAACAGATTAAATCCCTTCCTTAATATAATTATTCCATCATGGTAGTTCTCAACCAAATGGTGGTTAGTAGCATAACTATTACATATATTAATAGTGTTATTTTTGAGATTCTTTCTCCTTTTGACTTGTTTTGTATTATGGCAGGGTCTTACTCTATAGCTCAGACTGGCTTTAAGCTCTCAGTATTTATCCCAGTCTTCTGATAGCTGGGATTACAGATGTGTGCTATTAAACCTGGTTGTATTTTGATTAGCAATCTTTATGAATCTGTTTTTAAAGATAAGATAAAGATTATTTTTTCCATGTAAGAATAAAGAGTAATGGCTGGGTATGTTTCTTTGTGTTTTGGTTAGAATGCTGTTTAGACATATATGGCTTTGGGTTTGATCGTAGCCCTGGGGATTAGCGGTGGGAGTGACTTTATAACACTTTCATTACTTTTTACTAGATCTTATTGGAAGAAATAGTTTAGTGCATTTTATTTTACATTATTTTAAACATAGAAATTTCATTAATAATGAAGTCATAGGAATATTACATGTCATTAAATAATAGTATTTATTTAATTACAGTAATTAAATAAATATGTATTTATTTATTTACTGGCAGTAGTGGGGATTGAACTAGGACCTTGTACAGTCTAGGCAAGTGCTCTACTACTGAACTATTCCTCAGCCATTTTTTGGTTTCTTGAGACAGATCTCACTAGTTAGCCCTGCAGCCATGACTGGCCTGAAAGTCGTGACCTTCTTGCCTCAGCCTTGTGAATGCTGAGATTACATGTAGAGATTGCATGTATCCATCAACAGACTTGGTTCTCACTGGTATTTCTTAAATGTGCCATTTAGTTATGAATGCGGATTTGGTGGGTCACAGAAAGCTTCTTGTCATCAAATAGCATAAACATTTGTATTTTTGAGTTGTTAATAATTTTAAGTATTTCTTGAGAAATGTAGCTTTCTGTCATTGTGGACTATGTCTGAGACTTTCCAGTGATGTTTCTGTCTCTGTTTAGGAGGTCAGTTGTTCAAACCCAGCCTGATCTCTTGGTGGAGCAGAAAGTAGAGTTGACAATAATGGAGCAAGGAATCTACAAGGTTAGTATCTGTTGAACACATTTCTTGTATTGTCAAGTTCTGTATGTTTGGAAGTGTGTCAAAGGAACTGGTTAGAAGATCACTTGGAATCTGAAGGCTGTGGTCCCTTGGAACACAATTTTATTTTATTTTTTTTTTTTTATTTAATTTTTTTTTTTTTTTTTAGTTTTTCGAGGACAGGGTTTCTCTGCAGCTTTTTAGAGCCTGTCCTGGAACTAGCTCTTGTAGACCAGGCTGGCCTCGAACTCACAGAGATCGCCTGCCCTCTGCCTCCCAAGTGCTGGGATTAAAGGCGTGCGCCACCACCGCCCGGCCACAATTTTTAATAGGAAAAGCTACTGTATAGTATCTGTGATGTACCCTTTTTTCCCCCCCCTTTTCTCTGATTATTCTATTTACCATACCATTTTAATTTTAATAGAAAAATTGTTAATACTATTTCTCTGACACCATATCCTATGCTGGTCAAATTTTAGACTTAGATTGCTTTTAATCTTTTTGTTGCTTTATTGTTTAATGTGTTTTTAATATGAAAGAAAACATAAATGAAGTTATGGCATGGAACTCAACTTTATAGACCAGCTGGCATTGAACCCACATATCTGCTTTGCCTTGCCTCCTAATGGTGTGCACACCCCACACCTGGCCACATAATGTGGGTTTTTGACTGCTTTTTTTAAAAATGTAACCTTTCATTTTTTTTTGTGCAAATCTTTATATGTATTTTCTGTTTTCACTTTTAGAATGGGAAATGCCACCCTTAAGACAAAAGGGACGGCACTTGAGGAGGATATATTTTGGTCAGATGTGTCAAATGGAAAGGCAACTGGTAAGACTCACAAATGAAATTTACTTTTATGTTTATGGGTGCTTTGCCTGCACATACGTCTGTGTATCATGTGCATGTCTGGTGGCCTTGGAGAACAGACTAGGACATCTGATTCCCTGGAACTGAAGTTATAGACAGTTGTGGACCATGTGGTGCTGGGAAATAACCTGGGTCTTTTGGGAAGAGCAGCAAGTGCTTTTTTTCCCTGAGACAGCTCTCCAGCCCCAGAATATTCTCTTCTTCCTTCCTTCCTTCCTTCCTTCCTTCCTTCCTTCCTTCCTTTCTTTCCCCTCTCTCTTTCTTTTTCTTTCTTTCTTCTTTCTTTTTCTTTCTTTCTTTCTAAAAAACATTTTTATTTGAGAATATTCATATAATGTATTTTGATAATATCACCTCCCACTTCTAAATCCTCCAAGACCCGGTAACCTCCACTTCTCTACGCCAACTCTACATCTTTTTTTTTTTGAATAAGTTAATCTACCAATTTGAATTTGTACTAACCAAACCACTCTTTTGGTATGTGTTGGACCCACACCACTAGATATGGTTTGACCTACCAGGAGCCATACTCCTTAGGGGAACAAGTATACTCTTCTTATTGTCCCAGTTCAGGGTAGATTAGGAATTCACTAATAAAATAGATACAAATGAAAGATACTTGATAGAAATAGCATCACAGGCAAGGGAACTCTTTCTCTCATTTTCTTCCTTTTTTTCTTTCTCATTTTCTTTTTCCTTTACCCCTTTTTTTAGATGGGCTCACTATCACTCAGGATAGACTAAGCCTTCAGAGTGTTGGGACTGCGGAGTGTAAACTAACATACTCAGCATAAGTTAGTTTAGTGTGTCAGAATTCTCACAAGTACACCCTTCCTCTGCAAGTCTGAACAATCCTCTTAATCATTTTTTTACCCCTTTTGTCAATAGGGAAGAAAGCCACCCGGAGGGGGTGCTTGGCAACACTATGAAAGTGGGAGAGTTTTCAGTGAAGATTCATGCCCTCAGACTGACGTTAGAGGCTAAATACAGAGAACACTTCAGAGAGTAATTTGTGTGGAAAGCCTTGCTGCCACCACTGAAGAAATTCTCTGAAAGAAATTTTTCAGTTGGACCAATGTATAAAACCTTTCACTTTGACTCCAGATGTTTCAGAGAAAATGTGCACTCTGGGAAGATCCATTGCATGCAGTGACTGTGGAAAACCTTCCCTTAATCGCTAGAACTTGAGGCACATAGTTGTTCTCACAGTGAGGAGAGTCAGTGTGGACAAGCTTTTTCTCATCCTATAAGTCATTAATGAGCATGTTGTAAATTCCCACTGAAAAAAATACTATGGAATGTAAGAAATGTGAAAAATCTAACACATTCCTATCTATCTTAATGTCCATATGCAAAGCCACACGTGGAGAAACCCTACGACTGTAAGGAATGTGGGAAAGCCTTCGATGAGCGCTCAAGTTTAATTGTACATCTACGACAGCATACTCGAGAGAAGTCTTATGAGTGCAAGGAATGTGGGAAAACCTTCATTCAACCCTCACGCCTTACAGAACATATGAGGACGTTCATACAGGAGAGAAACCATATCAGTGTGACCAGTGTGGGAATGCCTTTGCCATCTTCTTCTTACCCTTACTACGCATTTGAGAACTCATACCGGAGAGAAGCCCTTTTGAGTTGTAACATATGTGGGAAGCATTACACGTTCCTCTTACTGCTAGGTCACATACGAACTCACACCGGAGAAAAGCCCTACGAATGTAAAGTATGTGGGAAAGCGTTCTAGTGGTCGTCTTGGCTTACCATACACTTACGGAAGCATACTGGAGAGAGGCCCCTATCCTGTACAGAATGTGAGAAGGCCTCACCAGCTTTTGCCTCAGATGACTGAACATATAAAAACTCACACTGGTGAAAAGCCCTTCGTGTAAGGTATGTGCAAGGACTTTAGGAATTCCTCAGCCTTAAGACCCACTTTCCGAATCACACTGGAATAAAACCATACAAATGTAATTACTGTGGGAAAGGACTTCCACTGCACGTTCAGGCCTCTTACTAAGCATGTGCTAATTCACATGGTGAGAAGCCCCCTATGAGTGTAAGGAGTGTGGGAAAGCCTTCAGTACATCCTCTGGCCTGTTGAACATATAAGAATTCATTTACAGGAGAGAAGCCCTTTTGAATGCTATCAATGTGGGAAAGCTTTGGCTCATTCCTCATCCTCTTGTTGGACATTTAAGAACTCACACTGGAGAGAAACCCTTTGAGTGTAAGCAGTGTGACAAAACATTTACACGGTCTTCTTATCTTCGTATTCAATGCGAACTCACACTGGAGAGAAACCATATGAATGTAAGGCAGTGTGGGAAAACTTTCCCTGAGCGTTCATGCCCTTACTAAAACACATAAGAACAAATACTGGTGAAAGGCCCTATGAATGTAAGGAGTGTGGGAAAAGGCTTTATTATGTTGCTCAACTTACTGTACACATAAAACTCACAGTTCTGAGGAGACCTTTTCAGTGTAAGGTGTGCACAAAATCCTTTAGAAACTCCTCACTCCCTTGAGACCCCACTTCCGAATTCACACTGGAGTAAAACCCTATAAATGCACTTACTGTGGGAAGGACTTCACTGCCCGTTCAGGCTCTTACTATACACTTAAGAAATCACACTGGGGAGAAGTCCTATGCATGCCAAGAATGTGGAAAGCCTTTAGCACTTCCTCAGGCCTTATTGCCACAATAAGACGTCACAAAGGAGAGAAACCCTTTGAATGTGACCACTGTGGGAACAGCCTTTGCTTCTTCCTCTTATCTTAATGTGCATTTGAAAATTCACACTGGAGAAAAGCCCTTTCAGTGTACAGTATGTGGGAAAACATTTACATGTTCTTCCTACCTTCCTGTTCACATGGAACTCACACTGGAGAGAAGCCTTTTTCAGTGTTATAATATGTGGAAAGTCATTTTTATGGTCCTCGTACCTTCGAGTTCACAATGCGAATTCACACTGGAGAGAAACCCCTATGTATGTCAGTACTGTGGCAAAAGCCTTTACAGAGCCACTCAGGCCTTAATAAGCATTTACGGAAACCACACAGGAGAGAAACCGTATGAATATAAGGAATGCAGGGAATCCTTCACTGCTTCTGCTGATGCTAATGAACATGAAAATCCCCATTGGGGGGGAAAGCCTTTGAATGTAAGGTACTCAGAAAATGGTTCTGGGAAGGCCTTGATCCATCCTTTGCAATCAGAATTCAGTCTGTAAAGTCTTATAATAATCAATGTGTGAAAGCATTCAGGTTGTCACTGTTTGCTATAAAAAGCAACTCATTCTGAGGAAGCTCTGAGTTTAAGGATTGGTTGAGGGTCAGAATCCCAGGATCGGTGAACTCTGTCAAGGTTTGTAGTATAGGAGATGAAAACCTTAGTGTTTCCATGTGTGTTGATGCAAGACCTGTAGAAATGTCATAGTTTTTAAGTTTCTTAGTTCACTTGTAATCTCACAGTGAGAAAAATCTTACTGAAGTTGGGAAATAACTTTTTACCTTTGACTATGTGGTGGTTACAGACTGGACACAAAACCACGTATGTGTAAATAGGGGATTTGCTTCAGTGTCCTTGAAGTTTGGATGGCAACACATGGATTTCCTGGGTGCTCTAGATGAACTGAATATTTCTATATTTGTGTATTTTTATGACTCAATTATAAATTTCTAAATTCTATTATAGGTTTTCCTTTTTAAAATATTTCTGTTTGATTGGGATTGAAAACTTGTTATATCTAGTGTCTAGTATATGTCCCATGTTGGCATTGTGAACTAATAATGAACACAGTCACTACTTACTTCGTTTGGTTGTCCCGCCCCTCTTCCCCTTTGTTCTTTTTTCGAGTGTACTTTCACTTTTTGACCTAGACTAGTGTTGAAAATCACGTAGTCTAGACTGATCTTGAGCTTTTGGCAGTCCTGGCTCAGTCTCCTTAGTGTTGAGATGGCAGGTACAAGCTATCATACCTGACTCTTAACTGTCTTAAAGTAATGTCACATAGTGTTTACATACTTACATAAGAAGATTTGGGTCTGACCAAGACAACCCCTTTCTTTGAGTTCCCAGTCTCTGGTAGCCGTTTACCCTTTCTCTGGTTGGCGTTTTAGCTTTCTTTAGCTTCTACTTGTTAAGTCATGTAGTATCTGTATTAACTATTCCTAGGTTTTTATTTTTTTTTTTTTGTGCCAGGGTCTTACTTTGTAGCTCAAACTGACTCCCCAAACCTCCAGCCTTTCTGCTTCAGGCATGTGCACCTAGCTGTTTACATGAGTTTACACGATGTCCTCAAGGTAGCGCTGTGCTATGGTCGGTTATTTTGTTTCTAGGACATTTAATTACCTTTGGTAATGTCTATGGATACTTAGTTTTGCATACCTTGACTGTTGGGAGTATTGCTGCATTGAATGTTAGTGTAACTGTCTCTTTTTAATTAATGATCTAGTCCTCAGATGCAGTCCCCAAAGTGGGTTTGTTACAGTAATGGATAGGTGTACTTTCTTTTAATCCAGTGTGTCTGTACTGTTCTGTAGTGGCTGTCAGTTCATATTCCCAATGATACACCTAGTCTTTATATTGCTATCTTTTTGCTTTTCCTCTTTCTATGCGCCATTTTAAAATGTGAGATGGTTCCATAAGTTTTGATTTGCATTTTTCTAATCTATAGCCATTTGTATGTCTTTGCTAAAATATTAATTCAGTTATCAATTTTTAAAATCAATGTATATGTATTTTGCTGTGAGGAAGTTACCCGAGTTGCTATGTTTTAGACATAGACCCACTGTAATATATATGATTTGCAGATATTTTTTCCGTCTGTATACCTGCCATTTCAGATTTGTTTCTGCTTTGTAAAATCTTCAGTTTGATGTTGCCCTAATTTTTTATATTTGCTTTTTATGCCCGTGCTTTCATGTCAGCTCCAGAATTCTTTGCTGGTGTGTTAAGAAGCATTCTTTTTGGAGTTTTATTGTGTCAACAGTCTAAGATTTGATTTTTCAGGGTTTTTTTTGTTGGAGGTGATCTCATTATGTAACCTATAATAGCATAGAACTCACTGTGTGGACTAGGTTGATCTTAAACTTGCAGCAGTTTCTCCCCAGGCCTTCTGAGTGCAGAGATTTTCAGTATGAACCAACCTACCCAGCTTAACTGTATTTCTTTTATTGCTATTTAATTTTATTTCCTTTTTTCCTTGACATCTGAGTTTATATAACTATACACATATACACACCATAGTTAGTGGTATAGTTTTGCTTGCGTATCCATTTTTGTCAGTTCCTTTTATTTGTTTAACAATCCTTTTTATGTTTGATAGTTTTGCTTAAAATTTGGTTATAAGCATTTGTGTTTTGGTGCTAGAAATTGAACTTGTGGCCTCATGAATGAATATGCTAGGCACATACTCTACCCTCGAGCTATAGTTCTAAACCCATTTCTGAAATTATTTTGACTGTATAAGGGTTTTGTTTTGACTTTTCTCTCTCTCTCTCTCTCTCTCTCTCTCTCTCTCTCTCTCTCTCTCTCTCTGAGGTTGTTTCTCTGTGTTGCTTTGGCTGTCCTGGAACTCACTTTGTATTTCAGACTGGCTTCGAACTCACAGAGATCTGCCTGCCTCTCCCTCCTAAGTACTGGGATTAAAGACATCCACCATCCCAACCTGGCTTGTATGAGGTAGTTTGAGATAGTCTCTCTGTGTAACTCTGGTTGGTCTGAAACCGACCAGGTTAGCCTCAAACTCACAGAGATCCACCTTCCAGAGTGCTGGGATTAAAATTATGTGCCACTATGCCTAGCAATGATAAGTTTTATATCTAAACTATTTTGTTACGTTGTCTATATCAATATTGTACTGTTTGATTACTGCCTATGTGATGTATTTTTCTTTTGTAATTATTCCTTGAGAAAAGGTCTCCTGAAGCTTAGACTGGCTCTGAAATAACTAAGTGGTCAAGAATGATCTTGGACTTTTGATCTGGCCTCTGCCTCCCGTGCTAGGACTCCAGGCGGTGCAGCACTACACTCATCAGTTTTGATTTGATTTTGGCGCAGTGCTGGGTATCAGATGCGCGCTAGGTGAATACTTTGCCAGCTGAGCTCCATCTCTAGCCTGTGACAGACACACTGTTAAACCTGAAACTTTTATTTTTGTTTGAGTTTTTGGGCTAATTTGAAAGGTTTTTTATGACTTGGGATTTTTTTCCTAAGCCCTGTGAAAAATGCCATTTGATTTGTTAATGTCATGGCAATAAATCTACAAAGCACTTTGGGTAGGATGGACATTTTAACAGTGGTAATTCTCTCAGTGTACATGGTATACCTTGCCATTTGTTTATAGTCTTGTTCATGGTGGTTTAGATTTTCCCTGTTAATTTTATTCTCATTTTATGCAGTTCAATAGGGTGTATAATATTTTTGCTTTTTTAAAAATGTAGTATGTAAAGACATTTGTGTTAATTTGAAAATCATTGAACTTTTATGAGTTCTTAAATTTTTTTCACAGAGTAATTTTCTATGTTGACACCCTGTCACCTGAAACAAATTTGTTTCCTTGGGTGAAAAAATTTTTTCTTTTTTCTTACCCTCCTTGCTCCAGCTAGGCTTCCCGGTGTTGCTGAGGGATGGAAAGGTTGCATCTGTCTGTGACAAGTTTGAGCTTTGTAACACTGAATGATAACCGTGTTTGTTTTTCCCCTGCTGCCATTATAATTTCTGTCTAATTTATTGACTGTTGTCACCATCAGTTGATATCCTATGTTGTTACATGATTCTATATATTTCCTGCAATACAGTTTTTCATTTTGTTCATTCAGTGTATCACATTTATTTATTTTGCATAAACCGTCTTTGCATCCCACTGATAAACTCATTCTTGAACACAATTTGTGCGGTCCTTTAAAAGTTACTTTGTGAAGTGACCAGGATATTGAAATTGTCTTAATAAATATTTTTCATTATTTGTTTTTGAGACAGGGTCTTGCTGTGTAATTCAGGTTTGGATTAGAATTCACTGTGTATTGCAAACTGACCTCAAATTAATGATCCTCCTGCATTAGCTTCTCAAGTGGCTTCAGTAATGGCCCACTGTGCCTGGCTGATGATGTTTAGAAAATCATCTGTGCTTCCAGTAAGTGACTCGTTTTATTTGTTAGAGCATAAATAGACTGAAAAAGAGGTAAGGGTGTCATGGTTGTAAAGGTGTGGTCCCAGAAAGAGAGCAGCTACGTGTGGAGAGCAGATACTAGTGCACTGCAGAAAGAGAACAGCTACGTGTGGAGAGCAGATACTAGCGCCCTGCAGAGAGCAGTGAATGGCACCGTGAAGAGGGCGGAAGACGGCTCTGGCACCCTGCTGAGTGCTGAGTTGATGATAGCACTGAGTCCTAAAATCACTCAGGAAGTAGACTTGAGACCAAGTGGATCTAATAAATCTATACATAACATTCTAAGACCAGAGAATACTTTGTGTTTAATTTCACAGGGTATTTCATGAGAGAGTTCACATTAGACCACAAGCTTTACTTTAAAATAATTCTTAGGCAGGATTGAGTTTCTTTAGTTTTTGAGGAAGGGTCTCATTGTATAGTCCAGACACCTCCAGCTTGCAATTGTGGCTCAAAGATACAATACTGCAGTATATTAATGTAGTTAGAACTGGCACTGATTTTATTTACTGATTGTAGATGCAAACTAATGAATATATTCCTCGCCTGACATAGTTCATAGATGAGAGGACAACTCAGGAACTGGTTTTCTCTGTTACCTTGTGGATCCTGGGAATTGAACTCAGGTATTTGGGCTTGGAGGTAAGCACTTCCTTTGCGTGCTGAGCCAACTTGTCAGCCCACAGAATTATCTTTTATATTGGATATGAAGACACCTAATGTTTTAGCAAATTAGAGAACACAGAGTTCCATAGGCCCTGGAAATAGATGCTTATATGTATCTCAGAGAATGGTAATTGATATGGCAGGGACTTCTCTCTTGGAGTGTAACCAGGAAAATCCATCTTAGGCTTCACAGAGTGTTCCTTTGTCAGGAACTAAAACAGCCTACCTTACCAACACCTAATGTGTTAGCCAATTTTCAGTGAACAGTACATTATTGTTCCCTGTTGTCACAGAGGTGAATATGCTGTCTTGATACTACTAACAGAAAGTGTGCTCTCTTAAACGGTTATCTCTTTATTTCTCCTAAATCTTAGCCACTGGCAGCCACTGTTGTCATTTACTTCTGTGACTTCATTTTATTTTTTAGATTCCAAGTGTGAGATAATGTAGACTTTTTTTTTTTTTTTTTTTTTTTTTTTTTTTGAGACAGAGTATATCTGACTAGCCGTAGCAGTCTTGGAACTCACTATTTAGACCAGGCTGGCCTCTAACTCAGAGATCCACCTGCCTCTGCCTCCCAAATACTGGTATTAAAGGCATGCATCAGTACTGCCTGGTTTTGTTTTTGTGTATATGTTTTGCCTGCATATGTTTCTATGCATCGGGTATGTACCTGCTGCCCAAAAGGTCAGAAGAAGGCATCAGGTCCCCAGGGAGTGGAGTTATAGATGGTTATAAGCCTCCATGTGGCTGCTGGGAATTGAACTTAGGTCCTCTGGAAGAGTAGCCAGTACATTATAATTGAAGCCAGATAGTATAATTTTGAATTTTGTTTGAAGTTAGTATGCTTTGAAGATGAAATGTTCCCTACAGGCCTATGTGTTTGTATGTATAGTCTCCTCCAGCTGGTGCCACCGTTTTAGAAGGCTGTGGGTAGGGGTGGGTCTTTGAAGGTTTTACCTGCCAACCATTTTGGTTCACCTCTCTACTTGTGATCTGCCAAGACGTGAACAGTTCTCCCACAAGCCCCTGCTGCCACACAACCATTCCAGCTATCTTCCCTTTCTTGTCATGATCAGTTTTGCCCTCTGAATGCATGACTTCAAATCTTTCTTTCCTTAAATACTGCCTCTGACAGGAATTTGATAAGTGATACAGAACCCACATAGCTTAGCGTGTATGTGTGCGCATAAACACGTGTATTTGAAATAGGGTCTTATGTATTCCAGACCCTATTCCTCAAACTTGACCTGTGATCAAGGATGACCTTGAACTTTCAATCCTCTCTACCCCAACGCACTGTGGTTCCTAAGGAGTGATTGAACCTGGACCTGTTAGCACGCTAGGCAAGAACACTACTTTCAGAGCTGCATTGAAATACTCAGGTGTGTATAAGTGCACTTTGCTCACGTTCACATGCACCCCAAAGCCTCCATCTCCTCTTTCATACTTTTAGAGAATTTGTTTTCCTTGATTCTGTGCACGAGAGAAAATGCAATATTGGTCACTCTGGATCTGGCTTATTTTGCTTACTATGCATTTTAGTTCCATCACTTTCCTACAACTTACCTAATTTTTTTCTTTATGACTAAAGAAAGCTCCATTCTGTGTATCACATCTCCCCCCCACTCCATTTTCCCACCCTACATGTGTCTTCCCCATGCGTTTGGATGCCCAAGGGGGATAGCGGAGGGTACTGGATCTCCTGGAGCTGTAGTTAGATGTTCCAAGACACCCAGTAATGGATGGTGTTGGGGACCACTTTGGTCCCCTGGAAGAGCAATCTTAGCTGCTGATCCATCTCTCTGTCTGTCTGTCTGTCTGTCTCTCCTTTTCTTTCTTTCTTTCTTTTTTTTTTTTTTTGAGATAGGGTTCTCTGTGTAACAGCCCTAGCTGTCCTGGAATTAGCTCTTGTAGACCAGGCTGTCCTTGAACTCACAGAGCTCCGTCTGCCTCTGCCTTCTGAGTGCTGGGATTAAAGGAATGTGCCACCACTGCCCGGCTCAGTCTACTTATTAATGAACATCTAAGCTGACTTTTTAAGTTGGCTACTCTGAGTAGTGTTACTGTTAACATGGGCGTGCAGACTTGCCTCCTTTGGTGTATACCCAGGAGTGAAGTGGTACAGCTCAATCAACCATAGTTCTGCTTCCGGTTGTTTGGGCAGCCCCCATACTGACTTCCATTCTCATCAACAGTGTGCAAGGGTTCTGGCTCACCTCACACACACCAGGTCTTGTTTTTTTTGTTTTCTTGGACAAACCATTCTGAAAGGGAGCAGATGGAATCTTAGTGAAGTCTTTTTTTCTCCCTGATAGCCAAGGATTTGAACATTTTTTCATGTATTTATTGACCATGTTTTATTTTGAAGTGATTGTTCAATTATTTTTGCTAATAATATATTTAAAAAGATTATTTGTTATATGTCATATATATGTGTGTGTACACCTGCATAAATTTATGGGCGTCACATACATGCAGGTTCCCAAAGAGGCCAGAAGAGCACATAAGCTACCCTACAGCTGATATTACAGGTAGCTGTGAGCTGCCTGATGTGGGTGTTAGGGATGGAACCAAGGTCTTCTGCAAGAGCAGTAAGCATCTAATCTATACTGGCTAATATTTAATATAATACAGTGGTTTGGTGAAGGCCAGAGCCTGAGGCATTACAGGGTATGTGAACTCTTGACTATTTTCTCTAGTCCTGCCATGAGGTCTGTAGTAGAGAAATCCACTCCTCAGCTTTGACAAAGGACAGTTCCATTGAGTTCAGGAAAGCACACCTGGAGTGGGAGTCCTCCTATGATGGTCTGCTTGAACAACGTAACAGTTTGCGTTCTGGAGCTTAGCTGGACAGAAATAGTCTCACAGCATAGCTCTATATACTGTGACTGAATCCTGGCTGCCAATGTAGTCTGTTAATAAGACTAACATTTGTAGAAGCCAATAACGGAGTCAAATGAATAAAAACCCTCTAAGGGACTATTGACAGTGGTTGCTAGGGAGAAGTTATTTTCCTCAGTAGTTACCCACCTGTAATTTGCCATGCTTCAGTAATTAACCCCTTTTATGCTCATGAAAGCCACTCCATTTTAGTAGTTTTGGGGGCATTCACATGCACTAGCATATACACAGAAATAAAACACTTAAAATCCAGTGGGTCACTAAAAAAACAAAAACAAAATAGAAGGAGGACTTGTTGGAAAGAAGTTCAGTGGGACTGGGAGAGATGGGAAGTAATGAGTGTGAAAATGTCCAAACTACAGTATACATGTATAAGAGTGTCAGAGGGTGGGGCTGGAGAGAGTGCTGTGTTATCATGCAGAGGACCTGGATCCAGTTCCCAGCATCCACCTGGTAGTCCACAATCACATGTAACTTCGGTTTCAGGTGATCCAGTGTCCCCCACCCCTTTTAACCTTCATAGGCACCAAGTACGTTTCTGGTGCACGTACAGACATACAGACATGTGCTTGTTTGAATGAGAATGACACAGACTCATTTGAATGTTTGGTTCCTAGTTGGTAGACCGCTCGGGGGAAGAATTAAGAGGTCTTGCAGAGCCCTCTGCTTCCTCCTTGTGGATCAGATGCAAACTTGTGCTCCAGTGCGGTGCCTTGCTTGCCTGCTGCCATTACTTCCCATTATGATGGTCATAGACTCACCCTCTGAAACTGTAAGCAAACTCCCTGTTAAATGCTTTCAGTTGCGTGGGTCATGGTGTCTCCTTACAGCAATAGAACAGTAACTAGGCAAAGTTTTTGTGATCACTCTTACGCAGATCTGCCATGAACAAGTGCAAGTGTAACAAAAAGAATACAAAATAGGAAGAAAAAGAGCACCGGGAAATTTTATGTTGGAGTCAAATCTTGTGCTCAAAGAGAAAGGGCTACTGAAAAGGAACAAAGGGAGTGATGCAAATACCAACAAATCAAAGCTTTTGTAAATGTAATCCAAGGAAGGGTCAGGTTCCCCAGCCCAGTCAAACAGATTTGGCAGCACCAACCATGTGGTCCTGGATTTAGAGTCAAGAGGATGCAGGAAGGGTTCCGGAACCTTCCTTTGTGGTTAAAAAAAGCCATGGAGGCCCAAAGAGGCCATTGTGTGAAGCTGTGTGAATCCTTGATTATGTTAGAGACCCCAAGGTTTTGGAGAGTCCAGAGCCATAGAATATCTGTCGAGGAGACCTGCACTGAGTGAAACCAGCTCCAGAGAGGTGTGATCTATCAGGCCCTTTGTCACAGGACATAAGTTATGGCATTTGAGTTTGCCCTGCCAGGTTTTAGTCTTGCTTTGACCAATGTTTCCCCTCTATGCCCCCTTTCCTCCCTTTTGGAATGGTGATGTATATTCTATGTTGTATGGTGGAAGTAATTAATGTGCTTTGTGGTTTTGCAGGGGGTTGCAGTTAAGAGATAGCCTTGAGATTATAAGAATCTATGGGGATTTTTGAAAGTGGATTTTGCATTATGAGATGGCTACAAGTTTTGGGGGGCTGGGGAGTGGAATGTGGTGGTTTGAATGAAAATGGCTACCATAAGCTCATACATTTGAGTACTTGGTTCCTTAGTTGGTGGAACTGTTTGGGGAAAGATGAGGAGGTGTGGCCTTGTCAGAGGAGGTGTCTCACTTGGAGGTGGGCTTTGAGGTTTCAAAATCCCATGCCAGGCTCAGTCTTCCTGCTTGTAGCAGTTTGAATATGAGCATATTCAGTGTCATGCCTCCTGCCTACCACCATGCTCCCTGCCATGACGGTTATATATTCACCCTCGGAAACTGTAAGCAAAGCCAGAATTAAATGCTATTCTTTAAAAATTGCCTTTGCCATTGTGTTTCTTTACAGCACTAGAAAAGTAACTTAAGATAAAACAGTCATAGACTTTGCTTATTTATTTTTGAGACAGGGTCTGGCCTAGAACTCACGATGTAGACCAGGCTGGTCTTAAACTCAGAGATCTACCTGACTCTGTTTCTGGGATTAAAGTTGTCACTATCACACCCAACTAAATCTTTTAAAAATCTCTCTCTCAAAAACAAAACAAAGCAAACAACAAAAAACAAAGCTGGGCAGTGGTGGCACACACCTTTAATCCCAGCACTTGGAAGGCAGAGGCAGGCAAATCTTAGTGAGTTTGAAGCCAAGCCAGGTCTACACAGAGAAACTGTTTCAAAAAACAAAACAAAAATCTTCAAAAACAATGTCAAAGAATAAGCTAAAAAGAAAAAGTGAAGGAGTTACAGAGGAAGGTCAGCTTGAAAACTCTTAGTACTCGAATGGCAAGGCGGGCCTGGCAAGCCTGTGCAGATCCAGCGAGCACAAAAGCCTGTGCAGATCCAGCGTGCAGTGTTTCAAAGACTGCAGTGGACACGGATGAATGCTCATGGCCGTAGCTGGAAAGCTTCATAAGAATGAGGCCCACAGTGCAGCCATTCCTATCTTTTTGTGATTACTGGGAGATTCCAGGCCTTCACTCACTCTTTCTGAGTAAGGATTCTTACCCACTGAGTTCTCCCCAGCCCTTATTAGTTATTTCTTGTTTAATTAGTTTGTTTTGAGACAGGCTCTCACTAGACCTGGCTGGCCTGGAGCTCACTATGTAGAAATAAGGCTGGTCTTGAACTCAGATCTGCCCACCTCTGCTTCCAGAATCCTGGTATTAAAAGCATGTGCCACGATTCCTGGCCTAAATCAGTTACTATAACTTCATTAACTTCATAAAACGGCACCTCCCCCAAAAAGCACTAAAAAGTTGAGACACTCCTGCATCAGTGGGTAGGAGCTATGGTGAGAGAACTGACTTGCTCGTTGCCCTCTGACCCCCCACAGCCATGCTTGAAGTGGCATACACATGACATAAATAATAAATTAGTAAATACCTATTTTTTTTTCCCCTTAGCAAACAGGCTACCTTCTAATTTTGAACCTCGTCTTAAATGGTCAGTCTTCAGAGGACAAATGGTGTTAAAAGATCAACTATTTCAAGATAGTAAGCTACCTTTTAAAAACTCCCCTCAAATATAATTCCAGTTAACTGGCCCCGATAATGTCTCTCAACTGCTATAAAAGGACTCCACCCCGGTGTGTGTGTGTTTGAGTTCTCTTTTGCTTTCTCTGATAATTTGCCCAGTTTCTGTTCAGTATATTCCTTTCTGTTAAGTATATTACTTTAAAAATGTATCAATTAACCTCCACCCCTCGTCCCCCCCCCCCTTTTTTTTCCGAGACAGGGTTTCTCTAACAGCCCTGGCTGTCCTGGAACTAGCTCTGTAGACCAGGCTGGCATCGAACTCACAGAGATCCACCTGCTTCTGCTTCCCGAGTGCTGGGATTAAAGGTGTGCACCACCACTGCCTGACCAGAGGACGAGCTGGTTCTCTCTCTTCATGTGGTGGTTGAATTCAGATTGTCAAAGCTGGCAGCAAGCATCATTATCTACTGAGCCAACTCACCAATCGAGTTTTTTTCTTTTGTTTAGTCTTTTCTGTTTTTAGTAGCTATTTAAATTCCAAATCTTCGGTAATTAGAGATTGGTAGATCTCTGTGTCTTACAAGCGATCCTGCTCTACATATATCTACATAGCAAATTTCAGACAAACCAGAATTAAATGTTAGACTAGAGAGAGAGAATGAGAATGAATTGGGGAGAAGATGAGGGGGAGGGGAAGGGAAAGAGGAGAGCGGGTGCGGAGATCTGGAGATGGAATTACAGGTGGTTTTAAGTTGCCCAGTGTAGATGCTGTTAACCAAACTCAACTTGTCTAAAGACCGGAAAGAATTCATGTCTCCGGTGTCTTTTCATAACAATTCTGTTATGGACTCCTGTGCACTGGGTCCATCCAGATAGGACAGAAAACCCCCAAGTCTCAACTGTCGGAACAGAGACGGTGTCCACATAAAGAGGAGAAATCACAATCTAAAAGGCAGAATAATTAAATAGGATTTAGTTCATTTTATGGAGTCTTACGCTCAACACTGGAGCTAACCACCTCAAAACTGGGTGTGGAAACAACCTGCGAGCACACCATCTTCTAACCTCCCTGCCTTCTGGCACCGGACCTGCCTCTGAAGTCCCGCTAGTGGGTGATCCCCACCTGCAGCCCGGACCACCCTCGTAACTGTGACCTCAACCCTGTGGGTCTGTTTCTGCCTCTCTTCCCTGAATCCGGTCCATCGAGGGCCAACTGCACCTTCGTGGGAGGGAATTCTAATTTCTTTGACCGGCTTTCAAATTATGAGAAGCAGAACCAGAGCTGTAGCCGGAACCGGCCCTGCAGCCGTAGGCCGGAAACGAAAGCACCGTCGGTTGTTTCCTTCGGTTTCTTCCGGTACGGACTCTGGGATTTGTAGTTCGTTTGCTTCTCCGAGGCCGTGTCCAGCAGGCCGCTTGGGTGACAGGGGTCCCCTCCCCTGAACCGTCAGCGCTTTCTTGGGCTGTTCGCGGGCGAGCGCGACCCCCATTTCAGTTTCCTTTCAAAAGGAAAAGGATTTACGCACGTTGGGTTTTAGGAGTTGGAGGATCGGAAGTGTTCACTTGGTTGAGGTGAGCGTCCTTTTGGCTTAAGGCGGCTGCGAAATCTGGGAACCAAACCGAACCCGGGTCCTCTGCAAGAGCAGTGTGCACACTCCGCTGAGCCAACTACAGCCTAAGCAGCATAGGTCTTAAAGTAAGAAAACTGCGTTGTTGCTGGATGTGGTGGAGCACACGTGTGCACTGACAGGCGGGGTTAGGAAGATCAGGCGTTTGAGGCTAGCCTGGGAGGCCGTCACAAAATCTTGGCTTAACAACAATGTTAATAATAAGTAGCCTGAGTAAAACTAAATTTCTCCACATTACTTCAAAAATACATCTAAATTTATTTTATTTATTATGAGTATAGGTTTTTTTTTTTTTTTTTTTCTGCATGCCTATCTCCATCACATACATGCTTGATACCTGTGGAGGCCAGAAGAGGGCATCCGTTCCCCTGGAACTGGAGTTATAGATGGCTGCGAGCATTCATGTGGATGCTGGGAAGTGAATTCAGGTCCTCTGTGAATGAAAAAGAAAAAAAGAAAGAAAGAAAGAAAGGAAAGGAAAAGAGCATGCCTGCTCCTAGGTATGGTGGAGGAGAAGACATATTATAGACATGTGGGAGAGCATAGCCAGAAGCAGGGACATCTGGGCGAGTCCAGAGTGGACACGGGGACCAGGTACAGCCCAGGAGGTCAGGGGTACAAAAGGGGCAGGTAGCCACAATGTCTGGATTATTTAAATGATATGTTAAATAGGCACCCCAGACATTTGTCCGAGGGTTTGAGACTTAAGACTCTTGGAAAAGGGGCCAGTGTTCTTTAACCACTCAGCTGTCTCTCCAGACGCCCAAAGTATACTTTTTTCTTGATTCTTAATTCTCTTCTAACTATTCAAGGCTCAGATCTTGCAATTACTTATGTCTTTCTTTCTGAACCAAGAGCAACTGTTTTTATTTTGTTACATTTTTTGAATGAGTCATTCATTCTTTCAGAAGAATCGCCCATTCTGATTTTGTTCTCCTTTTTTGCTTATTTGTTTTTATGGTACTGGCAATTGAACCTAATGCCTCTCAAACTTTCAAGGCTATAGGCCCAGTCCTCCTCCTGCTGTGTTTAATTGGTTCCTCTATTTTTTGTGTTTCCTATAACCAGTTGCTTAAAACATGGAGACAAAAATCTACCGAAAGCTATTTTTTCTTTGATGACACTATTATTTTATATTTATGTGTATTTTGCCAGCATGTATGTATGTATGTATGTATGTATGTGCTCCACATATATGTAGTACCGACCAGAGGAGGCCAGAGGAAGCAAGATCCTTTGGAACCAGAGTTACAGACAGCTGTGAGCCACCAGTCACCATGTAGGTACTAGGAATTGAATTGGGTCCTCTACAAGAGCAGTCAATGCTTTTTTTTAAAAAGAAAATTATTATTTTGTGTGTATGGGTGGTTTTTTGTTTTTGTTTTTTCCAGAATGTCTGTCTGTGTACTATGTAAGTGCAGTACCTATGGAGACCATTAAAGAACATCCTATCTCCTGTTAGTTACAGGTAGTTTGTGAGTTGCCATATGGGTGCTGGGAGTCTAACCTGGCTCCTATGGAAGAGTAGCCAGTACTGTTAACCAATAGCCATCATTCCAGCCCTCCAGTGCTCTTAACTATTGAGTCATTTCTCCACTACCAACCTAGAACCATTCTTAGTCCAGAAGAGGGCATTAAAATGAAATTAAAAATGGCTGTGAGCTGCTATGTGGGTGCTAGGAACTGAATTCAGGTCTTCTGGAAGAGCAGCCATTACTCTTACTCACGGAGACATCTCTCTAACCCCCCATATATTCTTTTTTGCTTCTTATTAAACCATGTAACAGAATGCATTTATTATTATAATTTGATTAGGATTTAGAAGTAGAGGACAGTGTTATTTTCTGTTTTTGAATGAAAATAGTGAACTCAAGAAAAAGGAATATTTAAACGTTTAAACTGACACCAAATATACAAGTGGGGTGGGGGCTAGAGAGATGGCTTGGTATTAAGAGCAATTGTCGCTCTTGCAGAGAACCTGGGTTTGGTTCCCAGAATCCACACGGTGGGTTACAATTATCCCTAACTCCAGTTCAGGGGATCTGACACCCTCCTCTGAACTCCTTGGGGCACTAGGCTGTACATGTACACATGCATCTAGTTAGGCAAAACAGTCATACACATAAAATAATATTGGAGTGGCGGGGCTGTGTCCCACTACCCAGCTGATTTCCAAAGTGACTGCACAAGTTTGCATTCCAACCAACAATGGATGAGTGTTCCCCTTACTCCACATCCTCTCCAGCAAAGGCTATCATAAGTGTTTTTGATTTTAGCCATTCTGACAGGTGTAAGATGGTGTCTCAAAGTTGTTTTTATTTGCATTTCCCTAATCGCTAAGGAGGTTGAGCATGACCTTAAGTGTCTTTTGGCCATTCGAACTTCTTCGGTTGAGAATTCTCTGTTCAGTTCAGTACCCCATTTTTTTAGTTGGGTTAATTAGAGTTTTAAAGTCTAGTTTCTTGAGTTGTTTATATGTTTTGGATATCAGACCTTTGTCTGTTGCAGGGTTGATGAAAATCTTTTCCCAGTCAGTAGGATGCCTTTTTGTCTTAATGACAGTGTCCTTTGCATTACAAAAGATTCTCAGTTTCAGGAGGTCCCAGTTGTTCATTGTTGCTCTTATTGTCTGTGCTACTGGGGTTCTACGTAGGAATTGGTTTACTGTGCCCATGTGTTGCAGACTACTTCCCACTTTCTCTTCTATCAGGTTCAGCGTGGTCAGATTTATATTGAGGTCTTTAATCCATTTGGACTTGAGTTTTGTGCATGGTGATAGATATGGATGTATTTTCGTTCTTCTACATGTTGAAATCCAGTTATGCCAGCACCATTTGTTAAAGATGCTTCCTTTCTTCCACTGTATAATTTTAGCTCCTTTGTCGAAAATCAGGTATTCATAGGTTTGTGGGTTGATAGCTGGGTCTTTGATTCAATTCCATTGATCAACATCTCTGTTTTTATGTCAATAACAAGCTGTTTTCATTACTGTAGCTCTGTAATAGAGTTTGAAGTCAGGGATTGTAATGCCTCCAGAAGTACCTTTATTATATAGAATTGTTTTGGATATCCCGGGTTTTTTGTTTTTTCTTATAAAGTTGATTATTGTTCTGTCAAGGTCTGTGAAGAATTTTGTTGGGGTTTTGATGGGGATTGCATTGAATCTATAGATTGCTTTTGGTAGAATTCCCATTTTTACTATGTTGATCCTCCCAATCCATGAGCAAGGGAGATCCTTCCATTTTCTGGTATCCTCTTAATTTCTTTCTTCAAAGACTTAAAGTTCTTGTCAAATAGATCTTTCACTTCCTTGGTTAGAGTTACTCCAAGATACTTTATGCTATTTGTGGCTATTGTAAAAGGTGATGCTTCTCTGATTTCCCTCTCTGCTTCTTTATCCTTTGTGTATAGGAGGGCAACTGATTTTTTGGAATTGATCTTGTATCCTGCCACATTACCAAAGGTGTTTATCAATTGTAGGAGTTCTTTGGTAGGGTTTTTGGGGTCATTTATGTACACTATCATATCATCTGCAAATAACAAAAGTTTAACTTCTTCTTTCCCAATTCGAATTCCCTTGATCTCCTTATGTTGTCTTATTGCTATTGCTAGAACTTCAAGCACTATATTGAAGAGATATGGAGAGAGTGGACAGCCTTGTTTTGTTCCTTATTTTAGTGGGATGGCTTTGAGAGTCTCTCCATTTAACTTGATGTTAGCTGTCGGCTTTCTGTATATAGCTTTTATTATATTTAGGTATAAACCTTGTATCCCTAATCTCTCCAAGACCATTATCATAAAGGGGTGTTGAATTTTGTCAAAGTTTTTTCAGCATCTAATAAATCATACGGTTCTTTCAGCTTATTTATATGATGGATTACATTGATAGATTTTCATATGTTGAACCATCCCTGCATCTCTGGGATGAAGCCTACTTTATCATGATGGATAAAGTTTTCTAATGTGTTCTTGGATTTGGTTTGCCAGTATTTTATTGAGAATTTTTGCATCGATGTTCATGAGTGAGATTGGCCTGTAATTCTCTTTCTTGGTTGAGTCTTTGTGTGGTTTAGGCATCAGGGTAACTGTAGATTCATAAAAGGAGTTTGGCAATGACTCTTCTGTTTCTATTTTGTGAAATACATTAAGGAGTATAGGTATTAGCTCTTCTTGGAAGTTCTGGTAGAATTCTGCATTGAAACCATCTAGTCCTGGGCTTATTTTGGTAGGGAGGTTTTTGATAACAGCTTCTAATTCTTCACGATTTATAGGTCTATTTAAATTGTTCATCTGGTCTTGATTTAACTTTGGTATATGGTACTTATCTAAAAAATGTCCATTTCTTTTACATTTTCCAATTTTTTGGCATACAGGCTTTTGTAGTAATTAGAATCATTAGATAATGATTCTCTGAATTTCCTCTGTGTCTGTGGTTATGTCTCCCTTTTCATTTCTGATTTTATTAATTTGCTTGTTCTCTCTCTGCCATTTGATTAGTTTGGATAGGGATTTGTTGATTTTCTCCAAGAACCAGCTTTTTGTTTCATTGATTATTTGGTTGTTTTCTGTATTTCTATTTTGTTGATTTCAGCCCTCAGTTTGATAATTTCCAGCCTTCTACTCCTCCTGGGTGAGTCTGCTTCTTTTTTTCTATAGCTTTCAGCTGTGCTGTTAAGTCTCCAATGTGTGCTTTCTCCGTTTTTTTTAAGTGGGCATTTAGTGCTATGAATTTTCCTCTTAGCACTGCTTTCATAGTGTCCCATAGGTTTGAGTATGTTGTGCCTTTATTTTCATTAAATTCAAGGAAAACTTTAATTTCTCTCTTTATTTCTTCCTTGACCCAGGGGTGGTTCAGTTGACTGTTCAGTTTCCATGAGTTTGTAGGCTTTCTGGGGGTAGAACTGTTGTTGAATTCTAACTTTATTCCATGGTGATCCAATAAGAGACAGGTGGTTACTACAATTTCTTTGTATCTATGGATGTTTGCTTTGTTACCAATTATGTGATCAATTTTTGAGAAGGTTCCATGAGATGTTGAGAAGAAGGTATATTCTTTTTTTTTTTATTTGGGTAGAATGTTCTGTAGATGTCTGGTAAGTCCATTTGATTCATTACATCTGTTAGTTCTCTTATTTCTCTGTTAAGTTTCTGTCTGGTTGATCTGTCCATAAGTGAGAGCGGAGTGTGGGGTTTGATGTATGCTTTGAGTTCTAGTAATGTTTCTTTTACATAAGTGGGTGCTTTTATATTAGGGGCATAGATATTCAGGACTGAGACTTCCTCCTGCTGAATTGTTCCTGTTATGAGAATAAAGTGTCCTTCTCCATCTCTTCTGATTGATTTTAGTTTGAAGTCAATTTTGTTAGATATTAGTATAGCCACACCCACTTGTTTCTTTGGACCATTTGATAGGAAAGCCTTTTCCTAACCCTTTATTCTGAGGTAGTGTTTGTCTTTGTGGTTGAGATATGTTTCTTGTAAACAGCAGAATGTTGGAACCTGTTTTCGTATCCATTTTCTTAACTTGTGCCTTTTTAAAAAATATTTATTTATTTATTTATTATACATACAATATTCTGTCTGTGTGTATGTCTGCAGGCCAGAAGAGGGCAGCAGACCTCATTTACAGATGGTTGTGAGCCATCATGTGGTTGTCGGGAATTGAACTCAGGACCTTTGGAAGAGCAGGCAATGCTCTTAACCACTGAGCCATGTCTCCAGCCCCAACTTGTGCCTTTTTATAGGTGAATTGAGACCATTGATATTAAGTGATATTAATGACCAGTGGTTGTTAACTCCACTTATTTTTCCTGGTGGTAGTGTTTGTGTTTCCCTTCTTTAAATTGTGCTGGTGGTGGGTTGTTAGATGCTTGTGTTATTATGGATGATGTTGGTTTCTTTGGTTTGTGGTTTTCCTTCTAGTATTTTCTGTAAGGCTGGGTTTGTGGTTAAGTATTGTTTAAATCTGTTTTTGTCTTGGAATATCTTGTTTTCTCCATTGATGGTGAATGCGAGCTTTGCTGGATATTGTAGTCTGGGCTTGCATCCATGGTCTCTTGTAGCACATCTGTCCAAGACCTTTTGGCTTTCATGGTTTCCATTGAGAAGTCAGGTGTAATTCTGATAGGTTTATCTTCATATGTTACTTGACCTTTTCCCCCACAGATTGCTCAAGCCTCACAACTGTCCACCATGTTTAGTGGGCCTAATTTGGTCTTATGCAGGTTCCTCCACTATCAGTCTGGAGTCAGTGAGCTCTCACTAGCTCAGGTCAGCTGTTTCTCTGAATCAAGTCATGGTCTTGACTCCCCTTTGCTCATATTACTGCTCCTTCCTCTTTTGGGCTGGTCTCCAGAAGCTTGGCCCAGTACTTTGCTGTGGATCTCTGTATCTGCTTCCATCAGTTGCTGGATGAAGGTTCTATGATGACAATTATGGTAGTCATCAGTCTGATTACAGGGGAAGCCAGTTTAAGCACCTTCTCCACTGTTGGTTAGAGTCTTAGCTGGGGTCATCCTTGTGGATTCCTGGAAATTTTCCTAGTGCCATGTTTCTTGTTAGCCCCTTAATGACTCCCTCAATCAAGACATCTCTTTCCTTTGTCTCCCTATCTGTCCTTCAGCCTTCTTGAGTATCCTGTTTTCTCAAGTTCTCCTCCTCTCTCCTCCCAACTCCCAACTTTCTCAGGAGATCTTATCTGTTTCCCCTTCCCTGGGGTATCCATGTATGTCTCTCTTAAGGGTCTCCTTGTTACCTAGCTTCTTTGGGGTTGCAGTTTATAGCCTTTGCTTTAGGTCCAATATCCATTTATGAGTGATTAAATACTACGTTTGTCTTTCTGGGTCTGGGTTACATCACTTAGGATTTTAATCACTGAGTAATAGTCCATTGTGTATATGTACCACACTTTCTCTATCCATTCTTTGAAGGCATCTAGGTTGTTTCTAAGTTCTTGGCTATTATTAATAATGCTTCTATGAATATAGTTGAGAAAATGTCCTTATAGCATGATTGTGCAGTCTTTGTGTATATGCCCAACAGTGATATTGCTGGATCTTGAGGTAGATTGACTCCCAATTTTCTGAGAATCTGCTATACTGATTTCCAAAGTGGCTGTACATGTTTGCACTACCACTAGTAATGAAGGAGTGTTCCCCTTTCTCCATATCATTTCTAGCATAAACTATCATCAGTTGTTGTCTGAAGTTTCTGTCCCATCCAATCCTGCAGCTGTTATGTCCCAAAGAATCACACAGAGGTTCACATTAATTATGAACTGATTGGCTCATTACTTCAGGCTTCCTATTAACTCATAAATTATATTAGCCCATAATTCTTGTTGGTGTTAGTCATGTGGCTTGGTACCTTTTTTGGTCAAAACAGTCACATCTTGCTTCCACTGTGCCTGGCTTCCTCTGTGTCTGGGTGACAACTGCAGACTGAAACTTCCCTCTTTCCAGAATTCTCATTGCCCCAGCTATACTTCCTGCCTGGTTACTAGCTAATCAGCATTTATTTAAAATACAAGTGTCAGGGTACAGACCATTGTCCCATAGCATTTCCCTGCTTTTTAAACAAGAACTCCGAATTGAATCTCGTTTGTTTAGCTTTCTACTGACCATTATCCATAACCACTTGTAAACAATATTCTAAACATAGGCAAACATCCATAATCCATTTTTTGGGAATGTGGGTATAGTTTTCTAGGCACTTTCTACTGACTGGGGGCACTGATATTCTTATGGGCACCTAAAGAAATTTTTTTTTGTTTTTTGTTTTTTTTTTCTCATGGTTTATTTTTTTTTATATTTAAAAATTTCCATTTCCTTCCGTCCTCCTCTCCCCTCCCTCCCCTCCTCCTCCCCCTTCCATCCCCTCCTTCTCCCCCTTCCCTCCCCTCCCCTCCACCCATACCTCTCCTCTCTCCCTCTCAAGGCCAAGGAGCCATCAGGGTTCCCCACTCTATGCTAAGTCCAAGGTCCTCCCAACTCCCCCCAGGTCCAGGAAGGTGATCGACCAAGCTGAGAAGGCTCCCACAGAGCCCGTCCATGCAGAAGAATCAGAGCCCAGAGCCATTGTCCTTTGCTTCTCAGTCAGCCCCCGCTGTTGGCCACATTCAGAGAGACGGGTTTGGTCGCATGATCCATCAGTCCCATTCCAACTGGAGTTGGTGATCTCCCATTAGTTCTGTCCCACCGTCTCCATGAGTGAACGCACCCCTCTCGTTCTTGACTTTCTCCCTCATGTTCTCGCTCCTTCTGCTCCTCATCAGGACCTTGGGAGCTCAGTCCAGTGCTCCAATGTGGGGCTCAGTCACCTTCCCCATCTGTCGCCAGCTGGAGGTTCGCTCACGGTCCTGACTTTCTTTCTCATGTTCTCTCTCCTTCTGCTCCTCATCAGGACCTTGGGAGCTCAGTCCGGTGCTCCAATGTGGGGCTCTGTCATTTTCTTCATCTATCGTCAGGTGGAGGTTCTAAGGTGATATGCAAGAAATTCATCAGTATAGCTATAGGAACTGGCCTTTTCAGGCTCCCTCTCCTCAGCTGCCCAAGGAACTAACTGGGGGCGTCTCCCTGGAGACCTGGGAACCCATCTAGGGTCAAGTCTCTTGACAACCCTCAGGTAGCTCCTTAAATTAAGATATATGCTTCCCTGCTCCCATATCCACCCTTCCTATATCCCAAGCACCCCATTCCTCCGAGCTCCCCCCGTTCTCCCCTTCACACTTTTCTCTCCCCATCTTCCCTTGGCCCAGTCTTGCCCAACCCTCAAGTTCCCAATTTTGCCTGGCGATCGTGTCTACTTCCAATATCCAGGAGGATTACTATATCTTTTTTTTGGGAGTTCACCTTCTTAATATCTTCTCAAGGATCCCAAATTTATAGGCTTGATGTCCTTTAATTATGGCTAGAAACCGATTATGAGTGAGTACATCCCATGTTCATCTTTTTGGGTCTGGGTTACCTCACTCAGAATAGTGTTTTCTATTTCCATCCATTTGCCTGCAAAATTCAAGATGTCATTGTTTTTTACCGCTGAGTAGTATTCTAGCATGTATATATTCCACAGTTTCTTCATCCATTCTTCCACTGAAGGGCATCTAGGTTGTTTCCAGGATCTGGATATTACAAATAATGCTGCTATGAACATAGATGAGCATATGCTTTTGTTGTATGATTGGGCATCTCTTGGGTAGATTCCCAATAGTGGAATTGCTGGGTCCTGGGGTAGGTTGATCCCGAATTTTCTGAGAAACCGCCACACTGCTTTCCAAAGTGGTTGCACAAGTGTGCATTCCCACCAGCAATGGATGAGTGTACCCCTTACCTCACAACCTCTCCAGCAAAGGTTATTATTGGTGTTTTGGATTTTAGCCAATCTGACAGGTGTAAGATGATATCTCAAAGTTGTTTTGATTTGCATTTCCCTGATAGCTAGGGAGGTTGAGCATGACCTTAAGTGTCTTTTGGCCATTCGAACTTCTTCTGTTGAGAATTCTCTGTTCAGTTCAGTGCCCCATTTTTTAATTGGGTTAATGGGCATTTTACCGTCTAGTCTCTTGAGTTCCTTATATATTTTAGAGATCAGACCTTTGTCAGTTGCAGGGTTGGTGAAGATCTTTTCCCAGTCAGTAGGCTGCCTTTGTGTCTTAGTGACAATGTCCTTTGCTTTACAGAAGCTGCTCAACTTCAGGAGGTCCCATTTATTCAATGTTGCCCTTAAAGTCTGTGCAGCTGGGGTTATGCGTAGGAAACGGTTCCCTGTGCCCATTTGTTGTAGAGTACTTCCCACTTTCTCCTCTATCAAGCTCAGTGTGTTCAGATTAATATTGAGGTCTTTAATCCATTTGGACTTGAGTTTTGTGCATGGTGATAGATATGGATCTACTTTCATTCTTCTACAGGTTGACATCCAGTTATGCCAGCACCATTTGTTGAAGATGCCCTCTTTCTTCCATTGTGTACTTTTGGCTCCTTTATCAAAAATCAGGTGTTCATAGGTTTGTGGTTTAAGATCCGGGTCTTCTATACGATTCCATTGGTCAACTTCTCTGTTTTTATGCCAATACCAAGCTGTTTTCAATACTGTAGCTTTGTAATAGAGTTTGAAGTCAGGGATGGTAATGCCTCCAGAAGAACCTTTATTGTATAAGATTTTTTTGGCTATCCTGGGTTTCTTGTTTTTCCATATAAAGTTGATTATTGTCCTCTCAATCTCTGTGAAGAATTTTAATGGGACCTTGATTGGGATTGCATTGAATCTATAGATTGCTTTTGGTAGAATTGCCATTTTTACTATGTTGATCCTCCCAATCCACGAGCAGGGGAGATCCTTCCATTTTCTGGTATCCTCTTCAATTTCTTTCTTCAAAGACTTAAAGTTCTTGTCAAATAAATCCTTCACTTCCTTGGTTAGAGATACTCCCAGATATCTTATGCTATTTGTGGCTATTGTGAAAGGTGATACTTCTCTGATTTCCCTCTCTGCTTCCTTATCCTTTGTGTATAGGAGGGCGACTGATTTTTTGGAGTTGATCTTGTAACCTGCCACGTTACTGAAGGAGTTTATCAGCTGTAGGAGTTCTTTGCTGGAGTTTTTGGGGTCGCTTATGTATACTATCATATCATCTGCAAATAATGAAAGTTTAACTTCTTCCTTTCCAAATTGAATCCCCTTGATTCCCTTATGTTGTCTTATTGCTATTGCTAGAACTTCAAGCACTATATTGAAGAGATAAGGAGAGAGTGGACAGCCTTGTCGTGTTCCTGAATTTAGTGGGATAGCCTTGAGTTTCTCTCCGTTTAATTTGATGTTAGCTGTCGGCTTGCTGTAAATAGCTTTTATTATATTTAGGAATGACCCTTGTATCCCTAATCTCTCCAAGATCTTTATCATAAAAGGGTGCTGAATTTTGTCAAATGCTTTTTCAGCATCGAATGAGATGACCATATGGTTTTTTTCCTTCAGTTTATTTATATGATGGATTACATTGATAGATTTTCGTATGTTGAACCAGCCCTGCATCTCTGGGATGAAGCCTACTTGATCGTAATGGATAATTTTTCTAATGTGTTCTTGGATTCGGTTTGCCAGTATTTTATTGAGAATTTTTGCGTCAATGTTCATGAGTGAGATTGGCCTGTAATTCTCTTTCTTGGTTGAGTCTTTGTGTGGTTTAGGTATCAGGGTAACTGTAGCTTCATAGAAGGAATTTGGCAGTGACTCTTGTGTTTCTATATTATGAAATACCTTAAGGAGTATAGGTATTAGGTCTTCTTGGAAGTTCTGGTAGAATTCCGCATTGAAACCATCTGGTCCTGGGCTCTTTTTGGTAGGGAGGTTTCTGATAACAGTTTCTAATTCTTCGCGACTAACAGGACGATTTAGAGCATTTACCTGGTCCTGGTTTAACTTTGGTATATGGTATTTATCTAAAAAACTGTCCATTTCTTTTACATTTTCCAATTTTGTGGCATACAGGCTTTTGTAGTAAGATCTAATGATTCTCTGAATTTCCTCTGTGTCTGTGGTTATGTCCCCCTTTTCATTTCTGTTCTTATTAATTTGCGTGTTCTCCCTCTGCCGTTTGATTAGTTTGGCTAAGGGTTTGTCAATCTTGTTGATTTTCTCCAAGAACCAGCCTCTTGTTTCATTGATTCTTTGGATTGTTTTCTGTGTTTCTATTTTGTTGATTTCTGCCCTGAGTTTGATTATTTCCAGTCTTCTACTTCTCCTAGGTGAGTCTGCTTCTTTTTTTTCCAGAGCTTTCAGGTGTGCTGTTAAGTCACCAATGAGTGCTTTCTCCGTTTTCTTTAAGTGGGCACTTAGTGCTATGAACTTTCCTCTTAGCACTGCTTTCATTGTGTCCCATAGGTTTGAGTATGTTGTGTCTTTGTTTTCATTAAATTCAAGAAAGACTTTAATTTCTTTCTTTATTTCTTCCTTGACCCAGGTGTGGGCCAGTAGTTGACTGTTCAGTTTCTATGAGTTTGTGGGCTTTCTGGGGGTAGCATTGTTGTTGAATTCTAATTTTAATCCATGGTGATCCGATAAGACACAGGTGGTTACTAATATTTTTTTGTAACTGTGGAAGTTTGCTTTGTTACCAAGTATATGGTCAATTTTCGAAAAGGTTCCATGAGCTGCAGAGAAGAAGGTATATTCTTTCCTATTTGGGTGGAATGTTCTATAGATGTCTGTTAAGTCCATTTGGTTCATTACCTCCATTAAGTCTTTCAATTCTCTGTTAGGTTTCTGTCTGATTGACCTGTCCATTGGTGAGAGAGGAGTATTGAAGTCTCCAACTATTAGTGTGTGTGGTTTGATGGCTGCCTTGAGTTCTAGAAGTGTTTCTTTTACATAAGTGGGAGCTTTTATATTAGGGGCATAGATATTCAGGATTGAGACTTCATTCTGAATGATTTTTCCTGTTATGAGTATAAAGTGTCCCTTTCCATCTCTTCCGATTGATTTTAGTTTGAAGTCAACTTTGTTGGAAATTAGTATGGCCACACCCGCTTGTTTCTTAGGGCCATTTGCTTGATAAACCTTTTCCCAACCCTTTACTCTGAGTAGGTGTCTGTCTTTGTGGTTGAGGTGTGTTTCTTGTAAACAGCAAAATGTTGGATTCTGTTTTCGTATCCAGTCTCTTAGCCTGTGCCTTTTTATAGGTGAATTGAGTCCATTGATATTAAGTGATATTAATGACCAGTGGTTGTTAACTTCAGTCATTTTTAGTAGTAGAGTTTGTGTGTTTCCCTTCTTCTAGTTGTGCTGGTGAAGGGTCGCTAGAAGCCTGAGTTATTGTGGGCGTTGTTGGACTCCTTGGTTTGTGATTTTCCTTCTATTACTTTCTGCAAGGCTGGATTTGTGGCTGTGTATTGTTTAAATCTGTTTTTGTCCTGGAATATCTTGTTTTCTCCATCAATGGTGAATGCAAGCTTTGCTGGGTATAATAGTCTAGGCTTGCATCCATATTCCCTTAGTGTCTGTAGCACATCTATCCAAGCTCTTCTGGCTTTCATGGTTTCCATTGAGAAATCAGGTGTAATTCTGATAGGTTTCCCTTTATATGTTACTTGACCTTTTTCCTTTGCAGCTCTTAATGTCTGTTCTTTATTCTGTATGTTTTGTGTTTTGATTATTATATGGCGTGGGGATGCTTTCTTTTGATCCAGTCTATTTGGTGTTCTGTAGGCTTCTTGTACCTTCATAGGAACATCCTTCTTTAGGTTGGGGAAGTTTTCTTCTATAATTTTGTTGAATATGTTTTCTGGGCCTTTGAGTTGTAATTCTTCTCCTTCTTCTACCCCAATTATTCTTAGGTTTGGTCTTTTCATGGTGTCCCAGATTTCCTGAATGTTTTGTGTTAAGAATTTGTTAGATTTGTTTAGTTCTTTAATCTGTGAGTTTATTTCCTCTATAGTATCTTCAGAGTCCGAGATTCTTTCTTCCATCTCTTGTATTCGGTTGGAAATACTTGTCTCTGAAGTTTCTGTTCGTTTATTCAGAGTTTCCATTTCCAGTCGTCCCTCAGATTGTGTTTTCTTCAATACCTCCATTTCATTTATCAGGTCTTGTACTGTTTCCCTTACCTGTTTGATTGCTTTTTCTTGTTTTTCTTGGGTATCTTTGAGAGATTTATTTATTTCGTCTACCTTTTTGTTTGTCATCTCCATTTCTTTATGGCAGTTTTTTACCTCCTGTTTAAGGTCCTCTATTATTTTCATAAAGTACTGTTTAAGGTCGGATTCTTCTATATCTTCTGGGGTAGGGTGTTCAATTCTTGTTGTTTCGGGATGTCTGGCTTGTGGTGATGTCATGTTGCCTTTCATGTTGTTGGAGGAGCTCCTGCATTGGCGCCTGCCCATCTCTTCCTTCAAAAGGAGCCCGGAGGCGTTTGGTGTCCTAGACCAATCTTTGCTGTGACTGAAACTGGTTGGATCTCCCCAGTGCCAGAGGAGGACCTATTCCTTGAGTCACAATCTGAAGAAGCCCGCACTCCCTTGCAGGAATCCTCAGACCTGCCTGGAGGCCAGAGTCTGACTCCTCTGGGTGGATGGCCTTAGAACAGGAGCAGGACACCAGTTCAGGTGGAATTGAACTGGTGGAATACCACACAGCGAACCTGGCAGCACAATCTGAAGGAGCCCGCACCCCTCTGCAGGAGTCCTCAGACCTGCCTGGAGGCCAGAGTCTGACCCCTTTGGGTGGATGGCCTTAGAACAGGAGCAGGACACCTGAGAACACTAGGGAAAGCTTGGGAGACATAGGGACGGGTGAAACCGACACAAGCCTGCAGAGGGAAATGGGGGTAGGGGGTCTGTGCTCTCTTCCAGGGCAGGTTACCCCAGGGTCCGCATTCACTCACCAGTTCAGATGGAATGTCAGGGCACAGGATCAGGGATTCCAGGCAGCCCAGGGTCGCAGCCCAGACAAAAGGGCCAAGGTGCGGGCAGGGCGGGATGGAATACCACACAGTGAACCTGGCAGCACAATCTGAAGGAGCCCGCACCCCTCCGCAGGAATCCTCAGACCTGCCTGGAGGCCAGAGTCTGACCCCTTTGGGTGGATGGCCTTAGAACAGGAGCAGGACACCTGAGAACACTAGGGAAAGCTTGGGAGACACTGGGACGGGAGAAACCGACACAAGCCTGTAGAGGGAAGTGGGGGTAGGGGGTCTGTGCTCTCTTCCAGGGCAGGTTGCCCCAGGGTCTGCATTCACTCACCAGTTCAGATGGAATGTCAGGGCACAGGATCAGGGATTCCAGGCAGCCCAGGGTCGCAGCCCAGACCAAAGGGCCAAGGTGCGGGCAGGGCGGGATGGAATACCACACAGTGAACCTGGCAGCACAATCTGAAGGAGCCCGCACCCCTCCGCAGGAATCCTCAGACCTGGCAGCACAATCTGAAGGAGCCCACACCCCTCCTAAAGAAAATTTAGAATTATGATCAAGTCCTGACTGGAGTATCCTGTGGGGCTTGATCATCTCAGGCAGCAGTCTTTGAACTGTTCTGGATGTAGAACTCAGACATCTGGGCCATTCCTCCTATCAGATTTCTTAGGGGGGGATCTTCCTTGGTCAAACTCGATTTTTCTTAATGCAGAATGAATTCATAGTCCCTCATTTCTTGTGGAAAAAAATCAAAACCTCTTCTCCAAAATAACATCTTTTGACTTAAAATTTAAAGTTAAAACATTTTCAAAATATACATATTGGATTAATTCAGCAGCATTTATAATCAAATGTCTTTTAGCAGCTTTTGCTCCTTCTTCAGTCATCAAAAAATTTAAAGACAACACAATAACATAGTGTCCAGATTTCCTATGTATTTTTCATCTTTACACGGCTTTTATTTTAACCTCTATTTCTTTTATTTTTATTTTTAAAATTTAGCTTTTTGAGACAGGGTTTTTCTTTGTATCTTTGGCTTTCCTAGAATTCACTCTGTAGACCAGGTTGTCCTTGAACTCACAGAAATCCACCTGCATCTGCCTCCCAAGTGTTGAGATTAAAGGTGTGTGCCACCACACCCAACTACTCTCTTTTTTAATTTTTTTATTTTAAGGACTTTATCCTTTTTTCCTCCCAAGCCTACATATATTTTTAAACACATAGTAAACTAGAGGTTTTCTTTATCTTTGAATCCATCTTTACTGTATATCTCTCTTTTTCTGACCACATGAGTCTTTAATTTGCTAAGCGATATGGCTAGGATTAAAGTTGTGGCTTTGAGGACTGGATCCAGCCCATTCCTTAGCTTTTTTTCTGAGAGTCAAGCCTCATGGCAGAGGTACTGGCCAGAGCCATGTTATTGCCACAACCTATGGCATTTCAAGGTCTCTGCCACCACTAAAAAGTATTCTGTCAGCTTTTCATCAACACCATTTAAATGTTTTTTTGGCAGGACCTCTTAGAAGAGCTGCAAGGTTTTACAGCTAAAGCCGAGTCAGGAAGCCTCTCTTAAAGGAAAGCACTTGCCTCTAGCAAGCAGAGCCCACCCGAGAAAGTGCTGCTATCATTAAGCCATGCTTAACTCTATCCTTTTCTGTCTAGAATTATTTCCCAAACTCAGGTTTTTTAAGTGGATTTAGTCAGCCCCAGTTGGCAAGCCATTCTGTTGTCTGAAGTTTCTGTCCCGTTCAGTCCTGCAGCTGTTAAATCCCCAAATCAGTGTTTTTGATATTAGCCATTCTGATAGGTGTAAGATAGATCTCAGAGTCATTTGATTTGCATTTCCTTGATGGCTAAGGATGTTGAGCAATTCCCTAAGTGCCTTTTGGTAATTTGAGATTCTTCTGTTGTGAATTCTGTTTAGATCTGTACCCCATTTTAAAATTGGATTATTTGATATTTTGATGTCTAGTTTCTTGAGTTCTTTTTATATTGTAGAGATCAACTCTCTGTCAGATGTGGGGTTGGTCAAGATATTTTCCCAAGATGTAGGTGGCTGTTTCATCTTATTGACAGTGTCCTTTGCCCTACCAAACCTTCTCAGTTTCATAAGGTCCCATTTATTAGTTGTCAATCTCAGTGTCTGTGCTCCTGGTGTTATATTCAGGAAGTGGTCTCCTGTGCCAATGATTTCAAGGTTACTTCTCACTTTCTCTTTTATCAGCTTCAGTTTAACTGGGTTTATGTTGAGGTCTTTGATCCACTTGGCTAGAGCTTTGTACAGGGCAGTAGATATGCATATATTTGTATTCTTCTACATGCTGCCATCCAGCCATGCCATTTGTTAAAGGTGCTTTCTTTTTTTCATTGTATATTTTTGGCTTCTTTGTCAAGAATCAGGTGTTCATAGGTGTGGGAATTCATGACAGGCTTTTTGATGTGATTCCTTTGGTACACATTTTTTATGCCATTACCAAATTATTTTAAGTACAATAGCTCTATAGTAGAGCTTGAAGTCAGGGAGGGTGATACCTCCAGAAGTTCCTTTATTGTACAGGATTGTTTTAGCTATCATTGGTTATTTGTTTTTCCATATAAAGTTGAGTATTATCATTGTAAGGTCTGTGAATAATTGTTTTGAGATTTTAATGGTGATTGCATTGAATCTGTAAATATTTTTAGCAATATTGCCACTTTTACTATGTTAATCCTACTGATCCATGAGCATGGGAGATCTTTCTGTTTTCTGATCTCTTCCCTATCTTTTTTCTTTCTTTTTTGCTCACTCTCTTTATTTTTTTCAATTTTTTTAATTAAAAGTTTCCATCTGATCCCCTCCTCCCTCTTCCCTCCCCTCCCCTCCACCCATACCACCACTCCCTCCCTCTCCAGGCCAAAGAGCCATCAGGGTTCCCTACACTATGTTAAGTCCAAGGTCCTCCCAACTCCCCCCAGGTCCAGGAAGGTGAGCATCCAAACTGACAAGGCTCACACAGAGCCCGTCCATGCCGTAGAATCAAAGCCCATCACCATTGTCCTTGGGTTCTCAGTCAGCCTCCACCGTCAGCCACATTCAAAGAGTCCGGTTTGATCACATGTTCCATCAGTCCCATTCCAACTGGTCTTGGTGATCTCCCGTTAGTTCTGTCCCACCATCTCAGTGGGTGAACACACCCCTCAGGGTCCTGACTTTCTTTCTCATGTTCTCACTCCTTCTGCTCCTCATCAGGATCTTGGAAGCTCAGTCCAGTGCTCCAATGTGGGTCTCTGTGTCTATCTCCATCCATCACCAGATGAAGGTTCTATGGTAATATGGAAGATAATCATCAGTGTGGCTATAGGACAAGGCCAGTTCAGGCACCCTTTCTTCTGCTGCCCAATAAACAAGCTGGGGATATCTCCTTAGACACCTGGGAACCCGTCTAGAGTCCAGACTCTTGCCAAACCTAAAATGGCTCCCATAATTAAGATATATACTTCCCTGCTCCCCCAGCCACCCCTCCTCCATCCCAACCAATCCATTCCCTCAAGCTCTCCCCATCCTCTCCTCCCTTCTTTCCCCGCATCTCCCCTTATCCCTACCTCACCCCACCCCCGTGCTCCCAACCCCTGCCCGGCAATTTTGTCCATTTCCAATATGCAGGATGATAACAATATGCTTTTCTTTGGGTTCACATTCTTATAGGCTCACAAATTATAGGCTCTATGTCCTTTATTTATGGCTAGAATCCACTTATGAGTGAGTACATACCATATTCCTCTTTTTGGGTCTGGGTTATCTCACTCAGTAAAGTGTTTTCTATTTCTATCCATTTGCATGCAAAATTCAAGATGTCATTGTTTTTTACCACTGAGTAGAACTTTAAAGTATATATGTGCCACACCTTCTTTATCCATTCTTCTATTGAGGGGAACCTAGGTTGTTTCCAGGTACTGGCTATTACAAATAGTGCTGCTATGAACATTGTTGAACAAATGTTTTTTGTAGTATGATTGGGCATCTCTTGGGTATATTCCCAAGAGTGGAATTGCTGGGTCCTGAGGTAGGTTGACTCCCAGTTTCCTGAGAAACCGCCACACTGATCTCCAAAGTGACTGCACAAGTTTGCATTCCAACCAACAATGGATGGGTGTTCCCCTTACTCCACATTCTCTCCAGCATAGGCTATCATTGGTGTTTTTGATTTTAGCCATTCTGACAGGTGTAAGATGGTATCCCAAAGTTGTTTTTATTTGCATTTCCCTAATCGCTAAGGAGCATGACCTTAAGTGTCTTTTGGCCATTCGAACTTCTTCGGTTGAGAATTCTCTGTTCAGTTCTGTGCCCCATTTTTTGATTGGGTTAATTAGAGTTTTAAAGTCTAGTTTCTTGAGTTGTTTATATATTTTGGATATCAGACCTTTGATGTGGGGTTGGTGAAGATCTTCTCCCAGTCAGTAGGATGCCTTTTTGTCTTAATGACAGTGTCCTTTGCTTTACAGAAGCTTCTCAGCTTCAGGAGGTCCCATTTATTCATTGTTGCTCTTATTGTCTGTGCTACTGGGGTTCTACGTAGGAAGTGGTCTCCTTTGCCCATTTGTTGTAGACTACTTCCTACTTTCTCTTCTATCTGATTCAGTGTGGTCAGATTAATATTGAGGTCTTTAATCCATTTGGACTTGAGTTTTGTGCATGGTGAAAGAAATGGATCTACTTTCATTCTTCTACATCCAGTTATGCCAGCACCATTTGTTAGAGATGCTTTCTTTCTTCCATTGTATACTTTTAGCTCCTTTGTCAAAAATCACGTGTTCATAGGTTTGTGGGTTAATATCTGGGTCTTTGATTCGATTCCATTGGTCAACATCCCTGTTTTTGCACCAATAACAAGCTGTTTTCTTTACTGTGGCTCTGTAATAGAGTTTGAAGTCAGGGATAGTATATTCTTTTCTGTTTGCGTGGAATATTCTATAGATGTCTGTTAGGTCCATTTGGTTCATTACATCTGATAGTTCTCTTATTTCTCTGCTGAGTTTCTGTCTGGTTGACCTGTCCATTGGTGAGAGTGGAGTGTTGAAATCTCCTACTATTAGAGTGTGGGGTTTGATGTATACTTTGAGTTCTAGTAATGTTTCTTTTACATAAGTGGGTGCTTTTATATTAGGGGCATAGATATTCAGGATAGAGACTTCCTCCTGATGAATCATTCCTGTTATGAGTATAAAGTGTCCATCTCCATCTCTTCTGATTGATTTTAGTTTGAAATCAATTTTGTTAGATATTAGTATAGCCACACCCGCTTGTTTCTTTCGTCCATTTGATTGGAAAACCTTTTCCCAACCCTTTACTCTGAGGTAGTGTCTGTCTTTAAGTTTGAGGTGTGTTTCTTGTAAACAGCAGAATGTTGGGTCCTGATTTCGTATCCATTCTCTTAGCCTGTGCCTTTTTATAGGTGAATTGAGACCATTGATATTAAGTGATACCAAAGACCAGTGGTTTGATGGAGGAGAGTTATCTGTCTATGTTTCTTTCATTGGTTAATTAATAAAGAAAACTGCCTTGGCCCTTTAAGAGACAGAAAATTAGGTAGGTGGAGTAGACAGAACAGAATTGTGGGAACAAGGAAGTAGAGTGGGGGAGACGCTTCAGGCAGTCGCCATAGTGAGTCTCCATGCTGCTCCTCTCCGAGATGGACGCAGGTTAAGATCTCTCCTGGTAAGCCACACCTCGTGGTGCTACCCAGATTACTAAATATGGGTTAAAGGAAGATGTGAGAATTAACCAATAAGAGGCTGAAACTATGGGCCAGGCAGTGTTTTAAAAGAATACAGTTTCCGTGTAATTATTTCGGGTGTAAAGCTAGCCGGTGGCTGGGTGGCCGGACGCAGTCCCGCCGCTTCACACTACAGTGGTTGTTAACTCTGGTTATTTTTTCTGGTGGTAGAGTTTGTGTTTCCCTTTTTAGAGTTGTGCTGGTGGAGGGTTGTCAGATGTTTGTGTTAGTATGGGTGTTGTTGGTTTCCTTGGTTTGAGATTTTCCTTCTAGTATTTTCTGTAAGGCTGGGTTTGTGGCAACGTATTGTTTAAATCTGTTTTTGTCCTGGAATATCTTGTTTTCTCCATCGATGGTGAATGCAAGCTTTGCTGGATATAGTAGTCTGGGCTTGCATCCATGGTCTTTTAGTGTCTGCAGTACATCTATCCAAGACCTTCTGGCTTTCATGGTTTCCATTGAGAAGTCAGGTGTGATTCTTATAGGTTTCCCTTTATATGTTACTTGACCTTTTCCCCTTGCAGCTCTTAATATTTGTTCTTTATTCTGTATGTTTTGTGTTTTGATTATTATATGGCGAGGGGATGCTTTTTTTTTCATCCATTCTATTTGGTGTTCTGTAGGCTTCTTGTACCTTCATAGGAATATCCTTCTTTAGGTTGGGAAAGTTTTCTTCTATAATTTTGTTGAATATATTTTCTGGGCCTTTGAGTTTTAACTCTTCTTCTTCTTCTACTCCTATTATTCTTAGGTTTGGTCTTTTCACAGTATCCCAGATTTCCTGGATATTTTGTGTTAAGAATTTGTTGGATTTGTTTTGTTTTTTAATCAGTGAGTTTATTTCCTCTGTAGTATCTTCAGTATCTGAGATTCTTTCTTCTATCTCTTGTATTCTGTTGGTAATACTTGTCTCTGCAGTTCCTGTTCGTTTACCCAGATTTTCCATATCCAGTCTTCCCTCGGTTTGTGTTTTCTTCATTACCTCCATTTCATTTTTCAAGTCTTGAACTGTTTCCCTAACCTGTTTGCTTTTTCTTGTTTTTCTTGGGTATCTTTGAGAGATTTATCCATTTCCTCAATCCTTTTGTTTGTCAACTCTATTTTTTATGGCAGTTTTTCACCTCCTGTTTAAGGTCCTCTAATATTTTCATAATGTTCCTTTTAAAGTTGATTTCTTCTATTTCTTCTGGCTTAGGGTGTTCAATTCTTCTTGTTTTGTGATCCCTTGTTTCTGGTGATGTCATGTTGCCTTTCAGGTTGTTGGAGGAATTCTTGCATTGGTGCCTGCCCATCTCTTCCTTCAAATGGAGCCAGGAGAGTCTTGGTATCTTGGTTCAGTCTGCTGTGATTGACTCTCTGGGTGGATCTCCTCAGTGCAGGAGCAGGAACTGTTCCTGTCCCTCTGGATGAAACCCCTCAGCACTGAGACAGGAATACCTGGTATTCCAAGGCCACCTCAGACACACAGGCAGACGTGGGGGCAGGGCAGGGCAGGGTCAAGTGGAACAGAGAAATCCTGCAGCAGGAGCTGGGATTGGGGGCTGTGCTCTCTTTTGGGACAGTCTGCCCCGGGATAGCACATACTCACCCACCTGGATGAAACTCCTCAGCATGGAAACAGGGATACCTGGTATTCCAAGGCCACCTCCTCCCTATCTTTTTTCAAAGACTTAAAATTCTCGTTATATAAGTCTTTCACTTGTTTTGGTTAGAGTTACCCCATGATATTTTATATTATTTTTGACTGTTACAAAGAGTGTTGTTTCTCTTATTTCTTTCTCAATGCATTTATCATTTAAATATAGGAAGGCTACTGATTTGACTTTGTTGAGTTAATCTTGTACCTGGCCACATTTTTGAAGGTATTTATCAGCTGTGGAAGTTAACTGGTAGAATTTTGGGAGTCACTTATATATACTGTCATATTATCTGCAAGTAGAGAATATTAGGCTCTTCTTTTCCAATTTGTATCCCCTTGATGTCTTTTTGTTGCCTTGTTGTTATAGCTAGAACCTTGAGACTATATTGGACAAATATGGAGAGAGTGGTGAGTCTTGTCCCTGATTTTAGTGGATTCGCTTTTTCTCTTCATTTAATTTGATATTGGCTGTCAACTTATTGTATATGGCCTTTATTATGTTCAGGTAAGTTTCTTGTATTCCTGATCTTTACAAGACCTTTGTCATGAAGGATATGTTAAATTTTGTCAAAGGCTTTTTTATAGCATCTAATGAGATGATCATGTGTTTTTTTTCCTTTCAATTTGTAATATGGTGGATTACATTGACAGATTTTTGTATATTGAACCATCCCTGCATCTCTGGAATAAAGCCTACTTGATCACATTGGATACTTTTTTTATGTTTTCTCAGATTTTATTGAGTATTTTTTGAGTATTTTTTTCATCAGTGTTTATGAGGGAGAATGGTCTGTAATTCTTTCTTTGCCGCAAGTTTGTTTGGTTTAGGTATCAGGGTAACTGTGGCCTCATATAAAGAACTTGACAATAATATTTCTATTTGTATTGTGTGAAACAATTTGTGGAGTATTGGTATTAGTTATTCTTTGAAGTGCTGATAAAATTATGCACTGAAACTATCTGGTCCTGGCTTTTTTTTTTTTTTTTTTGGTTGGGAGACTTTTAATGACTGTTTCTATTTCTATTAATAGTTTATCTTGGGGTTCATAACATCTCCAGCTCAGCCCGAACAGGGCACTGGGAGTGCAACCGGCAGGAGGGGTTTCTTTGTTTCAATAGCCAGCCTGCAGCAAGGTAGGCAGGCCCTCTCCAGAACTCTCTGGCCAGCAAAGACTTTGGATATTAGGACCAGAAGACACATCTGGGAGGTGAGTGACTTCCTGACCCCTTGGCAGCAGCCTGGAAGATGGAGCACAGCCACTCCCTGACTCCCAGGGTTAAAGTGCTGAGTATGGCTCCTACCTGGATGGGGTGGGGGGAAGCTGCGCAGTTTTAAAATGCCAGCTTTCTGGGCTATGTTCCTAGTGCGACCTCTCTCTCTTGAGGGAGACAGAGAATTGGATGGGGTTTTGTGAGCTTGCTTGCTTGATGACAATGTGGACTTTCTGTGTGTCTGGAACCGTGCGCAGCTCAGCAGCACCAAATGGCTCTGAGGCAGGAGCAGCTCAGCCATGCTGAACTGTGCTGGTCTCAGGCAGAAACTATCGCAATTATCATAATAACAGCGCAGTTAAGGTTTAGACCGGGCAGTAAACAGGCTATACCGATTACCTCTACATAGCGCAACTTAAGTTTTTAAGAAGTGCTTAGCATTTTAAGAAGTGCTCCTGGAAAGTAAAAAATTACAGATTAACAACAGGATAGATTCAGACATAAAAGACCTCTAAATGGGTCACACTGTTAGATAGACATACTTGGGCTTGGGAGAGAGAAGAAAAAGAATATAGAGTATAAAGTTAATGTCTTTAAAAAAGGGTAAAGTCTTTACTGGGCCAAGGGAAGATGGGGAGAGAAAAGTGTGAAGGGGAGAGCGGGGGGAGCTCGGAGGAATGGGGTGCTTGGGATATAGGAAGGGTGGATATGAGAGCAGAGAAGCATATATCTTAATTTAAGGAGCTACCTGAGGGTTGTCAAGAGACTTGACCCTAGAGGGGTTCCCAGGTTTCCAGGGAGACGCCCCCAGTTAGTTCCTTGGGCAGCTGAGGAGAGGGAGCCTGAAAAGGCCAGTTCCTATAGCCATACTGATGGATTTCTTGCATATCACCATAGAACCTCCACCTGACGATAGACGAAGAAAATGACAGAGCCCCACATTGGAGCACCGGACTGAGCTCCCAAGGTCCTGATGAGGAGCAGAAGGAGAGAGAACATGAGAAAGAAAGTCAGGACCGTGAGGGAACCTCCAGCTGGCGACAGATGGGGAAGGTGACTGAGCCCCACATTGGAGCACTGGACTGAGCTCCCAAGGTCCCGATGAGGAGCAGAAGGAGCGAGAACATGAGGGAGAAAGTCAGGAACGAGAGGGGTGCGTTCACTCATGGAAACGGTGGGACAGAACTAATGGGAGATCACCAACTCCAGTTGGAATGGGACTGATGGATCATGCGACCAAACCCGGCTCTCTGACTGTGGCCAACAGCGGAGGCTGACTGAGAAGCAAAGGACAATGGCTCTGGGCTCTGATTGTTCTTCATGGACGGGCTCTGTGGGAGCCTTCTCAGCTTGGTCGATCACCTTCCTGGTCCTGGGGGGAGTTGGGAGGACCTTGGTCTTAGCATAGAGTGGGGAACCCTGATGGCTCCTTGGCCTTGAGAGGGAGGGAGGGGAGGTATGGGTGGAGAGGAGGGGAGGGAAGGGGGAGAAGGAGGGGAGGGAGGGGGGAGGAGGAGGGAAGGAGATGGAAATTTTTAAATATAAAAAAAAATAAACCATGAGGAAAAAAAAAAAAGGTAAAGTCTTTAAAGAGACAGAGTGCAGATAGTTACAGATTAAAAGAAATAAAGAAAAATAAGCTACATAAAAATGAAAAATTCACAGAGTTTGGATTCTGTATATTGTATTTTCTTTTAATTTTTTGACTGTGAAGTAGCTAAGTACAGAGAGACATTTCATTATATGGGCTGCCAAGCTAAACCAAAATGGATATCACAAGGGTATTATGACTTCAGAATTTGGGTCTAAGGATATGATGCTTTAAAAAAGAGGGTCTTCTTTTGTTTTCACAGAGGATGAGACCCTATGGATTGCTTCGATCCCAATATGGTATGATAGACCATGCCCTCCTGAAAGGTTGCTGTGAACACCCTCAAAAAATTACCTCACTCAACTGCCAACTGAGATGAACCTGGCCCACAGGATACACCATAAAAGACCTGATTAACAGCACCCCTATACAGCAGGAAGAAGTTTGGAGAGAAATAATTAAGTCCATATTCCCAAATATTGTTTATAAATGTTCTTTTACATTTAAAGGAGGATATGTTATATATGAATAATTTACATTGGTATAATTTTGCTTTTTTGGTATAAAGTTAAGGTCAATTTTGTTATATGTATATGTGTTTCTGCTCTTGATTGAGGTATTGTGATTGTGTAGTTCATTTAAAAAATATAATGTATAATTAGGAAATATAGGTTGTTAATGGATAATTGTGAATTATAGTCAAGCTTATAGTCATGTTAGTAAAATTTTCTAGATATGTAGAGCTATATTTCAGTGAGATAGGTATTCTTCATATCTTTTAAAAACTACAGAATATGGCATTTTAAATGTTTTTAATAACTTAGGACTTTTCATGACAATGAGACACGTCTGCTCCTGGCAGCACCAATCTACTTCAGGAGGAAGATGGGCATCAAAGAGGCTCCTTATGGAGTTGGTTACCCATTTGGGCAAGAAACTGCTCCTGCCTGGACTGTTGCATAAACTGGACACAAAGAACCCGCAGAGAGAGGACTGCTGAGATTGCCTAAAGGTGAGATGATCCTTCGGGGTTCCTGATTCATGAAAGAGTCTTATGTAAGACAATCTTAAGGATACAAAAGAAAGTGACTGAACTGTCTTTGAAATTTCCTGCTTCATGGAAATGTCTGCTGGATACTATGGGCCTGTAGGCTGAAGATGGATGGCCCAATGGTACAAAAGAACTTTGGGTGACTGTACAGGCAGCAAGATGACTCTGTCATTTCTAGAGTTTTGGAAGTTGCTTACTTCTTGTTTACTTAGGTAATATTATATCCTTCTGGAGTCTTTGATGGAGTTGAAGATAGATAGTTATAATTTTCCTTAGTTATGATAAAAGATAAAATAGATATAAATATTGTAACTGTAATTCTCGCTTGATAACTGTTTTGTTATATGTAATTTTACTATGTTAAAGTGAAAGAAAATCAGGACCATGAAAGGTAGGCTACTTCCTTCCCATGGTGAGGTGACTTCAGCCTCTCTCCCTGTGATTACACAAATGAGTTGCAGGACCCTCTAGAGGCAGCTCCTGGGCAGGAACACAGAATTGAAGACATCTCCCAGGTTCTGTGCCCAGAATGAAGCTATGGACAGCCAGCACTGGGTACTGCCTCAGGAGGGATGATGTGGAAGGAAGGGGGGCCATGGGATGAAGTGGTACCATGCTATCTGACTTGAAGGTAATCTGGTTGTTGGCCTCTGAGACATTTTCCTCTTTCAGAGTGGTGCTCCTGCCCCTCCCCTCCACAGGGAGATAATGACAGCTATGGAGGTCAGTAGAAGTCGGGACACCTGGTTCATGGCATAGTCTTGCCCAACATGCACCTTGCTCTCCAAGCATTTGTGCACCTGGCCTTGCTCATGGGTGACTCAGCTACTGTTTAACTTTTCATTTCTACTGAAGGGACAGTTCATTCAGTCTTGGTAAGATACCTGGTCCCTGCTATTCCCACCAATAACCCAGACTCCATTTCCTGCTTACAGAGGCAGCAGGAAGAAAACTAAGGAGGACAAGGTACTGGGTTTATTTCTGCACAGGTGAGCCATCTCCAGTTCTCTCTGGCTCACTCCTATTGCCTGCTATGTGATCACCCGTGACCAGGGCATGAGTTATCCTGGGAATAGGGGCCCTCTGGATGGGTGGGATATGAGTACAGTCCTGAGGTTAAGAGCACAAGGTCTTATAAAGAGCAGAGTGTGGAACAGTGGTTGTGATGGGCTGCGAGGGTCCTTCCCTATTCATCTTGCCCCACATCCTGGCCCCATGAGGTCCTGGCTGCAATCACATCTCCTGTCTCTTACAGTATGCAGGATAGGCTTGTCAATACCATCAGCATTTGCCAGGACTTAGAACAAGATGCCTCAGGTGAAGCCTTCAAACAAAATGCTGCCAAAGCCCACCTGCCACCTAGGCAGCCCACAGAGGAGCCTGTGGCCACCAATTCATCCCTAGAGACTTCCTCTGTTCCTTGCAATGAACACCTATTGCTCCAAGATTCTAAGTCCTGGTTTCCTGTCCTGCTGAATTCCTCATGGATTGAGTCACAGACGTCCTTGAGTGCTTCTTGGCCACCAGAGACCTTGACACCTGGAAGACACCATTCACCACCACGACAGGCATCTTCCTACCCATCTCATCCTCTGGATCCTGTGGCTTGTCCTCGACCCATGCCAGATCCCAGCATGGCAGCTGCTGAGTTTGAGAGGAAAATACTGTGGACCTCACAGAGCACACCTCTGCAAGGTTTGTCTTCTCCCATGCCAACCACCCCAGGGTTTAACCTCTCTAGGAGGCCTACCTCAACCATCCTAAGCCTTAACTACTCTAGCAGGTCTATTTTAACCAACTTAGACCTTGACCACTTAAGCAGGCCTACCTCAACCACCCCAGGCCTTGACCACTTAAGCAGGCCTACCTCAACCACCCCAGGCCTTGACCACTTAAGCAGGCCTACCTCAATCACTCTAGGCCTTAACTACTCTAGCAGGTCTACTTCAACCAACTTAGACCTTGACCACTTAAGCAGGCCTATATCAACCACCTCAGGCCTTGACCACTAAAGCAGGCCTACCTCAACCACTCTAGGCCTTAACTAATCTAGCAGTTCTACTTCAACCAACTTAGACCTTGACCCTTAAGCAGGCCTACCTCAACCACCCCAGGCCTTGACCACTTAAGCAGGCCTACCTCAACCACTCTAGGCCTTAACTACTCTAGCAGGTCTACTTCAACCACCTCAGGCCTTGACCTCCTAAGCAGGCCTACCTCAACATCTCCTGGCCTTGACCACTTAAGCAGGCCTGTATCAACCACCTCAGGCCTTGACCACTTAAGCAGGCCTACCTCAACCAACCGAGGCCTTGACCACTTAAGCAGGCCTATGTCAACCACCTCAGGCCTTGACCACCTAAGCAGGCCTACCTCAACATCTCCTGGCCTTGACCATTTTAGCAGGTCTATCTCAGGCCCTTTCAGATACCAGGTAGCTAACAAAACCTTGTACCACTCAAACCTAACATGTGATGAGTCCTTGCCAGAGGATCTTTCGCTCACCATTCACGAGGCCTCGTTCAGGACAGGCCCCACAGACTGGCAGATAGAGGCTGGAAAACCCTCTTTCATAAACCGTGACATGCAGGATAATCTGGAAATTCAAATCAGACAAAGAGTCCAACTAAATGTTTGGAAGCAGAAAGAAAAAGGAAGGTCAGACCTTTGATGGCTGTACTCCTGGAACAGCAAGCAGGATATCACCTCATGCCTCTTCTGGAGGAAAAACTGTGAATCTGAGCAGTTTTCGGCTCATCAGAAGGTCTTAGGCAATGATTTAAAGGAGACCTATAACCAGCTCTTCTGGGGGCACCCCGTTCTCCACAGTGAGTCCCTTGTGACCACTGTCAGCATGGCAGGGGCTCCACTCCATCGCCCCTCCATCTTGTTCAATGGAAGCTCTACTTACAGCCCCTTACAAGATCAGACAAACGACCCTCCACAGCTCTGTTCTCCACAGCCATTGCTTCATCACTAACTAAAATCCCAACCTTTGACTCCAAAGTTTTCCTGGTCCCAATCTCCACAGAGACTAGAATCCAAACCCAGGCCTGTGAACCATCCCCTCTCTCAAAGCTACCATGCAATTCAGCTCCAAATAGGGATGATGGGGCTCCTTGCACAACACCTTCAGGAACCCAAGTTATTGTCCCCCTGCTGCTGAACACCTAGAACACCACTTTTTAAAGAAACACCAAGAAAGTATGGGTGATTTACCAGTCATGGTTAAAGAATCACGGGAAACATTTAATCAACACACTTCCAAGAGTTGGGTCTCACCGGACCAGGGGTCTGCTGTCCATCTCCAGAGGGAATTCATTAGCTTCGAACTCTGGCAGCAGATGAAAAAACACTTAAAAAAGACATTCACAAAACACCAAGGTCAAAGCCCTCACAAAGTCCAGGTAACTCTGGACCTGGATCAGGCACAAGTGAATCAGAGGACTTCATGCCCCTCGGCACTGGCAAATGAAAGCAGTCAGCACCCACAGAGTGTCTCACCAAATGGCCCAGAGATATTCCAATGATGGAGGAACCCACACCAGGATATGACAAAATCTCTGGGAAGAGCTCAGAAAAAACCTCTCTACAGGAGCCTAGAAGTTTTTGAGACAATCTCTGAGACAGAGGAGGGAACTTGCCACATTAGATACTTGAGAAGTGATGTGCCAAGTGTTTCCCTGGTGGGACCAGGTAAGGAAGATCGAGAAGACCCTTGAGAAGCCACTCAAATGATGAGTGGAGAAAAACAAATGAGACTATGTTGCCCGAGGGAACCTGTCGTGTAATCTATTTAGATCATGTGTCTGTCCCACCTAAAGTCTCAAAGTCAACTACAGAAACTCGGAAAGAAACACCCTTCCATGATGCAACCACTAGCAAGAAAACTAATGGGACTTTTATCCTAGATCCGGGGATTCAAAATGTGCTAGAAGCACATATTACAAGATGCCAAGTGAGGCACAGATGGAGACTGCCCCTCAGAGGCCTCAAGACCATACGTGTTTTAAACATGAAGGCGGTTACGACTTCGCCCTTTCCAAGTCCTCCAATGCCTCTCTGCCCTGGGAATCTGGAGACAACTGCATTATCCATATGGCTAATGCCCTGGGAGAACCCTTCCAGAAAGACCCAGAAAAGGAAGGGACAAAAAAAGCTTCCACTGTGCAATCTCAGTCCACACAGACCTGCCCTTCTGTTCTCCACGTAGAATTCATGAGAGAGGCTCCACCTGGTAACAATTCTGGGCCCTTTGAGGCCCCTACAACTGCCCGGAGGGACAATGTGACATCTGTTCAGGAGTTCAGTGTGCCTTCAGAGTCCTCAAATAGCAGGGGTATCAGGGAGCTGGTGGAGACAGAGAAGGAAGAGCCCCGTGACTGGATAATCCCTTTGGAAGCTGGAGAGTTGGGTAATAGTAAAATCAATGAATTCCTGGAGACCAGTGGGAGTCTATCATCCCCTTCTGAAAGCTGTTCCCAGGATACAGAAGACTCGGGCCAGAGCACATGTCACTGTTCGACTGCTGGCTTTGGCCTGCAGGAGTGTGCCATTGGCGACGTCGGCCAAGACTAGGTCCCCAAGGTTCTGCTTGCTGCAGAGATACTGGTTTCCAGAATCTCCCAGTACAGCTCCAAGGTTGCTTCCACTTAAATCAGTCACCCTTCAAGGACAGGTATCAGGTCCCCAAGAATTCCAAATCAGAGGAACAACACCATAGCCACATCTTTGTTACAAACGGCCAAAGAGATACATCTAGAAATCCAAGGCAACATACAAGTATATTAGACAGTCAGCAGGTGAGACAGCAGGCAGATTATCATCAGGGCCTCATGCAGCGCCATGACACAAGAGGACACTGAGATGGAACTGCTTGGGGCATGGAGTTTATTAAACGAGTGACCCATTCCATGGGCAGACAATGCCATTTGGACGCTCTGAGGAGAGCTAAGGGTCCACACCAGAGAGAGCATAATGGTGTTGGGGAGGGCACTGAAGGGACGGCTCCTACTGCAGACAGGTTGTTCTCCTCATGCCTTTTTGAGTATGAGGGTGGTTTCACAATGCAAGCTTGCAGCCTGGCACTCTGATCCCCAGGCAGGAGGAAGGGAAAGGCACGGGTGAGGAGCAGGATATGTGTCCATCAATACCCCAATGTTGTAAAATCACTTCTCGCGTGAGAAATCCTGCCTGGCACATGAACTCTGTCAGCTGGAAAGTCGGAGACAGTTTCAATAAGGTGCTTCTCACTCCTGAGAGGGGAAGGGCTGCTGTGCCTGCTGTGCCTGCTGTGCCTGCTGTGGCCTGAGCAAGAGTCTCACATCACAGAAACCCTCTGCAGATCTTACATGCTGTCCAGAACTGTCCACCCAGAAGATGCAGAAACTTCCACATGACTTCTAAGTTCTGTCACAGAGAATGCCAGAGAGAGAGAGAGAGAGAGAGAGAGAGAGAGAGAGAGAGAGAGAGAGAGAGAGAGATCTTCCAGAGTGCCAGCCTTACATTAACTCACACTCACCCAGGCATGTCTCTGTCTGCTGAGACAGTGCAGAGATCTCACGGAGACCTGACACTGCTCCAGACCTGCGCCCCCCCCCCCCAGAATCCCTCCATACAGACATCTCAGAGTTCCCACAGACATTCCCCTAAGAGACTCACCTCACCAGAGGGATCCTGACCTAAAGCCCAACACAATCAGATATGGACAAATTGGATTCTCTACTTGGGGCAAAGCATGGGAATTTAGTTTCCCCCTGTAAATCCATGACCTCTATTCAGACTTACAGATTTAGTGCATATACCATCAACATTTTGTTTCCTATGGGCTTTTCAAGAAGTCTACCTGCTGATCCCTGCTTATTGTAGAGATTCTGGGAAAGCCCCTCCCCGAATTCTAGAAGGATCAGTAAAGGACTGCTGGGGAGAAACTTCCACCTGCTGAGCTCTAGAAAGGAAAGACTTGGACAGGTCAAGCTGCTTGCAGGTGTGTGAAGTTCAAGGTCACAGTTGCTGTGAACTGTCACCATGTAAGGGTAGGCTTTTCAGAGATGCAGCCGCCTTTATGGCATTCCTGTCCCAAAGGTGACCCTTGCCCCTTCTTACATTAGCAACTGTAATAAAACTCATCCATTCCCCAAGCTGGGCTGTGGTGCAATAATATTTTAGTCTCTGGTTGGTTTTCTTTTTGGGGCAAGTAGGCATGTATGTATGTGTTTCTAAAGAGAAAAAAAATCTCCTGTACAACATGGTATATGGTCACAAATTTTAGACACGAGAAAGTATTCCACACTCTATTGAGAGGAAGTGTCATAATTGCCTCGCTCTGGTTCTGAGCTACTCAGCTGATATCAGAGACACTTTTTAAATGTTTTTTTTATTTCATTGTAGACAAGATCTGAACTCTGATCTTAGAAGAGCTGAATACTTTATTCTTGAAACATAACTAATGAGCTATAGGAACCCAATAAACTCTAGAAGACATGTGGATCCAGTCACCTGCAGTAGTGTGTCACCGTCTTTTGGGGAAGATGGAGAATATATTTCAGCCCCCATATCTGGTGCTAAGCAGCAAGCTCATTGTTCTGCAGTTCTCACAAATGTACCATGCACATGTGAGGTGACTTCGCGAATTTGTGAGTCTGCAAAAAAAATTTCCCTCAGAAAATGAGAGGGAGAGAGAAAGCAGCCCAGAATTTGGAAATATTATTAATCCTGTTCAAAAGTCCTTGATACTGCATATGCCCATCTCAGAAGAATGCTAGAGGGGCAGGGATGATAACTTGGCCCCTAAAGTGCTTCTCACACAGGCTTGAGGATCTAAGCTCAATTTCCCAGAAGCCACATGAAAAGCTGGGGATGACTGAACACACCTGAAACCCAAGTGCTAGTGGGACAGAGACAGGCAGATCCCTGGGGCTGTTGACCAGCCAGTCAGTCCAATCAGCGAGATCCAGATTCAGTGAGACACCCTCTCTCAATAGACAAGGTGTAGAATGACTGAAGAGGACATCCAGTGTTGATTCCTGTCCTCAACCTCCCTACATTGCACCTACACACGTGTGCACATGCCCACAGTACAAACACACATCCACACATACAAAGTACTGAAGAGGGATTTGACCATTGAGTAAGCAGTAAATTTAGGATTAAAGAAGAAATTGTGAACATCTATGCTCTTATTTCTTTTCCTTCTTGAGACTGTAGTATATTATTTGCCTTTCTTTCCTCCCCTCAATTACTCCCATATACTACTCCTAGCTCTCCCAAACTCATGGCCCCTTTTCACAAATTGATGCTGCATATGTGTATCTACATCTAAAACACATAGATCTCTATGTATAGTCTGCTCAGTTTGCATAATGTTACGTTTATGTGTGCTTTAGGGCTGACTGTTCGGTATGAAAACCAGTATAGAATAGCACAGCCAATAAAAGGGCACGGTGTCGGGTCCAGTACCAATGGATACAAGTACAAAAGAATTCCCACACCTAAGGGTCAGGGGACATTGCAACAGTTTGGGTGGAAAGATTGTAAGAGACAGGAGATTAGGGAGTTTGCTATGAGACTGTGTCTCCCAGAAATGTCAGAAGCTATATCCATGCAGTCTCATTAACTTGATTGCTGAAAATGAGCTAAACAAGGACAACCACAGCCATGCCAAGATCAACAGGAGAATATCATAAGCCATCATCACTAAACAAAAACTATAGGCAACTGAGGAAGACTGGGAGTGGGAAAAACAGTCTTTTCCAGGGAAGAGCTCACCGATTGGTTACTGGCATTCTTTTTTGATGGCTAAACTTTCTCTATGGAGTTCCTTTGAACCTCATGAACATAAATCATCTTTTCAGATGGACTTTAATTCTCTTGGACACCAATGTAAAAGCAGTAAGAATGGTGGATGCATTTAACACTCAGATCTCTTCAGAATTCACATGGGTTCTTCGGAATCACTCATTCATTCAGGGTCAGATTATGTGGTTCAGTCCCCAAAACAACTTCTAGAGCAGGAGTGCCCCAAAACACAGATCCTCTCAGTGGTCCATACATGTAACAGGATCCCTTCATCAGTAGAGATTTGAGTGCAGGAGGATGCTGCACAGGAGAGACATGTGTTTTGACTCAAAGCACCATGAGCTTCACGTTTGGTAAAAATATTATCTCTTGTTCATTAAGAATAAAAACTATAGAATGCCATGACAAAGTCAAGTTAGAGATGAAACAGTTCTGGAACGGTAGTCAAGAGCTACATCCTGATCCACAGGCATGAGGCAGATGGAGGGGAGAGAGAAGATAGATAGATAGATAGATAGATAGATAGATAGATAGATAGATAGATAGAGAGAGAGATAGAGAGATAGAGAGATAGAGATAGAAAGGAAGAGGGGGCAGGGAGACTGACAAAGACAAAGACAAAGACAGCCAGACTGACAGACAGACAGACGGACAGATGATGGGCATGCAAATGATAACTGGGAATGATGCTAGATTTTAAACCAACCTGCAAATTTACCACCAGTGATATCTACTCCAACAAGTCCAAACCTCTTAATTTTTCCCAACATTTCACCTGTGGCAACCAAGCTTTCAAATATATGAGCCTATGTGGCCCTTCTCATTCAAATGACTACATTCCTCTCCCACATGGACTTGCAATCACATCATATTGCAAAATACACTCATTCCAGTTTCAGAAGTCGCCATAGTCTCTCTCAGTCCCAACACTGTTCAAAAGTCCAAGACTGGAGACAATCTCTGAAGTGTAACCCTTGTAAAATCAAAAGGAAAATTACATACTTCCACATACAATTGCACAGAACATACACTGTCATCACAAAAGGGAGGAAAGGGAGCATGTTGTGTGATAATTTGCTTTTGATCTGACAAATAAAGCTTGTGGTTGTAGTGGAGGGGAGCCTAGTTACTGAGTGTGTCATAGTTAAAGAGTGGCTCTTACAAATGTGTCCCTACTCCGTCCATTTCTGTGGGTGCAGCAGGAGGGAGAGCTTGGTACTGAACTTGTAATAGTTCAAGTGTGACTCTAATACCAAAAAATATGGAAGAATCAGGAAGACGGAGCAGCCCAGTTGTTTCTCATCATTTTAAAGTTCAGTTGCTCACAAGGCTGTGCCTTCATTTGAATGTGCAGTGATAGTATGGAATTTATATATGATTAAATTCATTACAAATTGGGGGAAACGCATGCAAACATGCATCTATCATTTTCTAATGCATTCTTGATAAGCTTTTAAACAATGTTTTTATTTATTCTTTAATAATTGCATACATGTCTACCACCAGGCAGTGGTGGCACACACCTTTAATTACAGCACTCAGGAGGCAGAGACAGGTGGATCTCTGTGAGTTCAAGAGAAGCATGGTCCACAGAGAGACATCCAGGACAGCCTGGGCTACACAAAGAAACCTTGACTAGAAAAACAAAATAATGATAGCGTAATAATAATTTTCTCATACTTGTCTACAATGTATCTTAATCACCCCACTCCTCCTTCCTTTAAAAAAAAGATTCTCAGAACAAAATACAGAGAAGTACACATCTAAAACACTAGAAGGGAAAGCTTTTCTTCTATGACCAATGACAGAAGAAGAAGCCATCCATGCCGCTGCCCATCTGCAATGCCTGTGTCCTAGAACTGAGTAAACTCAGAAGGGAGAATCAGCACTTTTTCTTGGTTCAGCATGAAAGTGGTAGGCTAGCCTGGGCCACTGAGGGAGATCCCTCTCTTATAGAGTAATTTAATAAATAAAAGTAAGAAGAAAACAGAATAATGAGCCACAATAATAAATATAATAAAACTGTTTTACATTCAAACCTTTCTGCAAATCCAAAGCAAAATAACTTACTGATAAAAAATGCTATACTTCTTAGGAAGTTTTATGTGTAGTCAGACAGGGATTTAACCGAGAAGCTGTACGTCTGCCCACATAAATGTCTTAACATTTCCCTTTTGAAAACTAGGTCCCATGCTGTCTGTTACTAATGTGGGTCATTTCAGAGACTGAAAGGACAGTTGGTTCTCATTATTCAGTCTACTTACATTCTGGAAAGGTAGCTCACACAACGACAAAGGGACCTAAGGGTGAGCCATTGCTACTGGGCTCCTGTGCACTGAAGTCAGGACATAGCTGGTTTGTGTGTGGTTCTGTTTAAAGACACCTTCTCTAATACATGCTGTTGATTCATTCACACTGGACTCCTGCCCACAGCTCTCTAACTCATGCTGAAGGAAGTTTCTTCAATGTCTGTTTTCCCAGAATGCATTTCTCAACCTTTCTGCCTCTGAGAATACTTGAAAGCTCATCATTAGGGACAGTGTGAGCAGCAGAATCACTAGTGATGGCACAGAGATGTGAAATGCACACTTTTTCAGAGGACAGTGACCTCTGTCCTCAGCTGTGAGCACCGACTGGCGGGTGCTCACTCATTTCTTCATCACCGCACACTCATGAGCCTTCTGAAGGATGGATTTGTGGGTATTGATTTTAGAGTCATAGATTTTAACAAGTAGGTAAATTTGCAAATACAGAATTCTTAGATATTGAGGGTCAACTTTCAGTACTTTTACAAATTTCATTTTTGTTCTACAAAAGACATTCTCTATGATGTTAATGATGATGGTATTATGTCCAGTTTTATTTATCACCTAGGTTAAGTTAAAATACAGATATAAAGCAAGAATCTTTCTGTAGGAAATCCTTTCATTTGGAGTCCTTGGGGAACGTGGGTGAGGATTCAGGGAGCATTATGGGATCAGAATGACTTCATTGGTTGGTGGGGCAGCTCTACTCTGTAGGAAGGCTGTCTAAGCCATGGGAAATAACTTTTATTGAATCAGAGGCTCCTGAGGCTTTGGTGTCTGGGTGGATCTGGGCAGCCCAATCAGGGACCTGTCCTCCATCTGTGATTTTTGTTTACCTGGGATGGGAGTGGGTGTTAAACTTTGCTTTTCATGTCTCTTCTAGAAGCAACTAGTTTTGTATCATATTATTAAGGTCAATATGAATTTCCTTAGCAACTGGACATGGTGGCACATGCCTGTAATCGCAGCAGTTGGGAAACTGAAGCCTTCACAAATTCCATAAAAAGATCCCCAACACTAACAGCAACAAAAAGAGTTCCCTTAGTCCATTAGAAGGCTTTTTTAGTATTTAAATTTCTACATATAATCTGTGGAATACATATGTGCAACTGTGCCACATACGTGTGTGTACATGTTTGTGTAGGTGGCATTATTTGTGTACATCTTTAATATCACCCACGCACATGGTTGCTGTCAAAACACTGCTAAGAATGGCTTCAGCAAAGCAACTAAGGCTTCAACAGTTGGGGTAACATTGACCCTTTTCCTTTCACCCAGAGCCTTCACAGCATTTCAGAGTAAGGATCTGGGTGTGGAGGAATTCATGAACTGGTCCCATCAAGTGCCTAAAAACACCATCACCCCCCTTCTTTGCAGGCATTTTTTCAGTTTTAAAGAAGAAATGCCAACACATCCATAAATCTCCAAGGGTGAGCACAGAACACGCGTCCCCCCCCAGCAGCACTGCAGTTCTGAGTTTTATGGCTCTGGACATTTCACCCACACTGCAACCAGAGAAGCAAAATCTCTGTCCTTGCTGCTTCCATACAACTGGACCAGCCATTTGCCACTCCCCTAAAGACAAGGCCTTGTTCTAGAAGTTCTATGGCGTGTAGTGGGCACTGTACTAACCAGGAGGAGAATAAGCCACAGCTGCTCTCAGGGGTGACCCAGGGAATGTGGTTCATCTCATCTCCCCAGAGAGAGGGCGGCACTGTGTGCTGTGTACTGGACATTCTACTCTTAGTGAACAAAGTTAGTCATTAGTGTTCTTTTTACAGAAAAGGAAAGGAAATCTTCAGGCTGACCTTTCATGGTTCTAGATCTTTCCTTTTGCTTCCTCAGGAAATGTGCGCCTTGTGAGTTGTGAAAGTTCTTCTCCTTTGTAAGATGAGGGAATAGACACTGTGCTCAAAGAGAGGGCGGGTGAGTGGTGGGGCATCTATTGTGTAGAACAGGCAGACTGTGGTGTCTGTGTGTCTGCCGGGTGGTGAGTGTCTCTTCTACGCTGTATGGTGGGAGGTCATGGGTGTTGCTGTGCACTATTAATTTTCTGGCACAGCAGAGCACAATGGAGGACTGCACATCCACCAGCACCAGCCACGTCATCCTTGGTGATGGTGCTGAGATTAGGACTTGGCTCAGGGCCTGGTATTTCCTGGTCTGGTTAAAATGGGTATGTTGCCAAGCGTGTAATACGCTTGGAAGCAAAGCACCTCAGTTTATGAACTTCAACTCTCCCTAAGTCCATCCTGTCTCGGCACAGACACAGGCATTCTGTTTCATTCCTTCCTCCACCAGCCTGGTCTCCCCATGCATGGCACCTCTGCTCAGAGCACACGCGGGATCCGGCCCTGTTTCCCTGTGTACTCAAGGGGACTGAGTCATTTGTGATGATGTTGAAACGTATAATTTCTAAGGTTCTTCTCGGGGGGACATAACCTGAGACTGACAGATATTAGGAGTGTGTTGTGTAGTTCCTGCCTTTGTGAAAGCTAAGGTAGCTCTCGCCACACTGCAGATGCCCTCAGCTCTCAAGTATAAACTCTGACCTGTGCCTTGTTCTGCTGAACAAACCTAATGTGTTGAATTACATTCAAATAAAAAAGACAGCAATGAGTGACCTTTGGGGGTGGCTTGTAAACCAGGTTAAGATGAGCTGCCAGCTCCTCAGGGTTCCTGTAACAGCTTCCAGCACTGTAATAAAATGCTTGGGGCAATTACTTAGAAATTGAAAAACCATTTTCTTCATGATTTTTGTGGTTCTGCTACAGGATTCCTTGGACATTCTGAACAGAGTCAAGGGACAGAAAGAGGCAGTTAGGATCCACATTCGCATTAGCGAGGAACACTCAGGGGCCCTCAGGACTTCCCACCTTCTGAATGTGCATGACACCTGCCAGAAATACTCTCTGAGACCTGCTCAGTGGAGACTTTCTTCAGGCCATAGGGGCAGTCACTAAATCTTATGAGTCCTAAGCTGGGAGCATCCTAAGTGCTGTCCAGGGTTTTGTTTCATCCTGAGGGGAAACCTGGGCCTAAGAACAAGGTGCTGAGCAAAAGCAGCCAAACTGAAACAGGGAGCCCAGTTTCAAACAGGCCTGCATCCCAGCTGTGCCCAGGAGATGGATAGCATGGATGAAAGTGAACCTGACTGAGGACCACTCAGAGCTGCCTTGTAGCTCATTCCAAAAGATAAGATTTACCCTAAAGGAATCTGTCTTCTTCCCCGACATAGCAGGTTTCTGTGTGTTACTCTAAGAAGAAAATCTTAGCGTTCATAAGATGTAAAACAAATCACAATCATGCCACCTAAACCTATTGTTGATAGTCAAATATAATGGTATCACTTCACATCTCTATGACATTCTGAAGCCTAGATAATAGGCAAGGCAGCGTGACGGTACACAGACCTAAAGGAAACCAACAGGACACGTCATAGGAAGTGGATCCCAAGGGAGGTCCCTCCAGAAAGGCAATGTGATCTGGAAGTCAGTATGGACCAATTTCTTGGGAACAAGGGAGCAGTGTATATCTGGTGAAGAGATGGGAGGACCAACCCCAGGGGTGGGGGGCTGTGAGAAGAGTGACCTTGTCGGACGAGCAGCAATGATGCCCAGGCTCCCATGGGAGACTGAAAAGTCCACAGTGTCCCATGAAGAGGAGCCTACATGCCAGGCCTCTGCCCAAAGAAACAGACTCACAGGCTTTTCCTGGACTGGGAGGCACTGCCCAACACATGCCTTCTCAAGATGGAATCACGCCATGCAGTGTAGCTCACTTCCATATTCCCATGTATGCTGTTAGTCCAGGGGGCCTTGACAGGGCTGAGTATTTATCTATTTATTATGTTTTATCTATGGCTTTAGGGTCTGAACCCAGGGCCTCTCACATGCGAGGCAAGCATGATGCCCTGAGCCCTGACCCTGCTCTGACAGTTACACTGTGTGTGTGTGTGTGTGTGTGTGTGTGTGTGTATCTCTGCGAGCCTTCAGTGTCCTGATGTCATGTTTGTTTGTTTCTGCAGCATTTCTGGTTTAAATGAGGTGGGGGAGCCCCTGTCCCCATCACTTCACCTCCAGTTGGAAGAGAGCACAGGGTCTCGGGAGAGGGACGTGAAGCTGCTTCAGGAAATTGTAGTTCAAGTAAGAGTGCCTTGAGCAGTGGGCTCAGCAGCCTCTCCACCGCCGCTCACCTCCTTTCCAGGAGCACCTCCCTACTGCAAACCATGGGGCATGCCAGGAGGAGATGGTCGCCATCTCATGATGCTGGCTGACTAATGTCCCTGACCCTCCAGACAGCCCTCTGAGCTCACAGGGTGCCTGAGTTCTGGCTAACAGTCTTCTCTCCCCTTACATCACTCAGCTCCTGAGATTGTGGACCTGCTGCTGCCTGTGGATGTCTGTGCTCAGCTTCTCTCCTGAACAGCCCTGCAGAACCCTCTCCCACTCACCATCTGCATTTTCTGAGATAAGGTGTCTCTCTGTCAGCACCAGGCTGGCCTGAAACTCACTGTGTAGCCAGGCTGGACTTCCCACTCAAAGGTCATCCTGCCCCAGCTTCTTGAGTCCTGAGGTTGCAGGTGTGAGCCACTACTCCTGACTAAACTCTTTAGTAAGTTTACCAATGTTTTGCCTTTTTTAAACTAATTACTGCTAAGCTGTTTGCTCTGTGTGCTCACTGCACAGTTGCTTGTCCCTCCTCCCTGCAGCAGCTGCCTCCATGAGGTCTCCCTGCCTTTCCTGCAGGCTCTTGCCCTCTCTTGCAGAAATCCACTGTGCTACAGCACTGGGGTTGTGCACATATGGGGTCATACTGCCTCCCTATGGAACCTGGCATGGGCCCTTTATACATTAGAGGGGGAACAATGGCTTGATTCCACCCTGTTACTCCTTGATACAATATCACCAGTCTTCTTAAAGTAACTAAGAAGCCTACCCCTTGTTACCTTGCATCCCTGTGACATGTCTGGAGGTCACTGGCTGGTCTGTTGGTATTTAGTGTGCAGCTGGTGTGTCAAGACCTCTTGTGGTTGCCTAAGCTTCCTGGGCCATGCTTCTTCCTACCATATTTTACTTGTGTGATCTGGAGTGAGTCTGTGCAGGGCTGCATATGGTAAACAACCTCTTGGCATCAGCTGTATTCATAAAGTAGAATCTAAGATTCATAATTAAGGACACCAGTCAGAGTATGATGATCAGGCCAGCAGTACTTGCCTGGCTAAAAGTAGACACATCACACATGCCTTTCATGCTCAGCTCTGCAGGCCTGAGGAGAGACAGACTTCCTTAACTGGACAGAGCTTTTCTCCAGCTCCCTCAGCACTTTACCCTAGCTATATACAGATGTGAAAATGAGCTCGTGGTCAGAGTTTTAGACAAAGGTGAAAGCAGATGCACACGTTTAGAACAACTAAACGGACAAGCCAGTGCAGCTCCAATGGAGTCCATTGCATCCATGTGGTCGTTGAGCCTGCTGTTTTCAACAGGATTTCTCCCATTGGCAGGCCTGCTAGTGGACACAGAGCAGAGGCCCCATAAATGCTGTGTGCCTCTGTTGGAGCCCACAAAGGGAGCCCATTGTTTCCTGTCTCCCCGGACTGTGGCTGTGCACTGTCCCATGGTTGGAGTGACCTTCATGGCAGTATATCTGCTCTGAATTAGCCCAACTCTACTCTTTTGCTTAGAGCAGGGAAGCGGCTTTTCAGAGACCCAGGGTCCTGTGCAAGCTGTGGGCACGAGCAGACTGCGTGCACAAACATTCTCACAACAAACTGAAAATGGGGGCTGGAGAGATGACAAGAGCTGGTGTCGGAGACCAGCTTCGACAAAGTTACCACCTGAGAGGGTAGGCATATGCTGGTCAGAGAATGAGAAAAGAGGACAAAGACTCAAGTGAAAAATAAAAACTGAAAACAGGATAATACAGGGAGGGAGTTCCAGTGAATAATGGTATTGCCTGCGTTTAATTTCCAATTACTTAAAATACCCCTGACCCCAAGAGATAGGAATAAAAAAAAGTCTGCATTAACACGATACAAGGAAATGAAGACACCAATTGAATGTTGTGGGCTACATTCATAGTTAAACATTCTGTTGCTAGAACAAGACAAGCAATGGTCACACACTAGACCCAAACATTCTGTAGGTAAACCATTCACTGATAAATCCATTTTCATCTCCTTAAGGGAGTTGGACTTGGACACTTAGACTTTTGTTTGGAGAAGAAACTTATCTACTTCTTTATTTCTGAAATACACTGTCTGGATATTAGTCACACCTGTTGACAATAACCTTGAAAGACCAGAAGTCTTGGCTCTAAATCTAGGTGGGGGCCTTTGTTTCAGGTAGAAACAGACAATAACCTTGAAGGAACAGAAGTAAGTTCCAATTCTCTAACCTTTGGTCAAAGTGGAAATAGGCTCACATTTTTGGGCCTCCACAGCCAGCCCAGCTTCCTGGAGTCCAGCCCGCTTCCAGTTCCTCTCCCCAGATCTGAAGTGAGCACGTGGCTGCACTGCCAATGGCATGGTCTTCCATTATCCTCCCAAGTTTGTGGCCAACTTTCTTTGGGAAGATGCTTTTACTGGTGGGGAGTTGACGTAGTCAGCCTTCCCTTGTGCACCACGCCTTGAATTGTGCACCATGTGTACACTTAAGTGTGCACATGAACCCACAGGAAACACAGTTCATACAACCCTGGGGAACTTGCCATTCAGAGTCCTTGGCTGTATTCCCGGGATGTGCAGCTATCGGTGTCTTATTCCAGAATTAATTTCACAGTTCTGTCTGTGCAAACTGTTGCCTTGCTCGAGGTTCTGGGCTTTCTGTGTATAGCGGAGGTCTTTTCAGTTAGACACGTAAACAGTGGGTGCTGAATGCACAGGACAGCTCAGAACAGTCATTGTCTGTGCAAGACTCTTAGGGCATTGGAGCACTTTGCCAAGATGGAACCAGGAACAGTCTCAATGTGACTGTTCCCCTACAGCTGTTCACTGAGGCAGTCCCACCAACAACACTGTCTACACATGGGGCTTTGCTCCTGGCCTCCCTGGTTCCTCACTCTGCTTTGTGTGAAATGGTGTCTCTTGCTGTCTATGTTTGTGTAAGTGAAAAGTGGGTCAAAGTGCGTAGAATCAGATTTGCAGTTGAAGAGAGCCTAGCCATTTCTTCCAAGTGTTCAGCCGTCAGACAGGGTCTGTATCTATGAGACCCATAGCCCAGCATATCCACCATCACAGGAGGGTCTGAGTCCTAAACAAGGGTTCACCTTGAAAGTTCAGTTGGGGCACATGTGCTTTGTCTCCTAGACTCTAAATAGAACTGTGAATGGCCAGTACTTTCAAAGGCAGAGTAGGTCTCTCCAGTGGTCTAAGCCTGGATTGTTAATATCCCTTTCTCCCTGCAGTACATGAACAAGGGCATCGCGTTGACTCAGGCATGGTACTTGGATAAGGACAGGAAGTGTCTTCCTCCTCCAAGGTTGTTTAACGTCAAAGAACAGAGCCACCTTCCCACATTATACTCTTGGAAATGTGTTTTGTTGGGAAATGTAATAGACTATTGCAGGATAAGAATGTTCTTAATGTACAACACATTCCTGGGTTTGCTCTCAACTAGATGGCTTTCATTTTCCCTGAAGAGGATCTCAGGACCGAGTGTCCTCCTAGGTGGCTGGTAGGGTCATCTGGAGACCCAAGAGTGAACCAACAACAGACTCTCAGCAGCTAATAACAGTTGGAGTCCAAACCTAACTTGTGCTATGGAGACACTCTTGAGGGAGGGAGCAACCTGGATGTAGTCACCTTCCTAGCTGCACTGGTGGGAGTCTAGATACATCATGCTGTGGACCCCAAAGCTACTTCAGGACTACAAAGCAAAGGGGATAAGGGGATTTGCAGATAGGCTGCTGAGACACAACTCTGACCTGAAAGTGCCTGCACTGTTCAGAGGAAGTGCACACCCTGACCCCCACAACCCTAGGTCAGAGAAAAATGAGAATTTCTTTCGTTCTATACCATAAATTCTATAAATAAGATTACTGAGTTACAATATATGAGTATTGTATTAGTACATACTGGGGTAAATTGAGGGCTATGCTGGTTCCATGGATCTGGGCAGTGACATGGGGCCCTGTTGGTATCCTAGGGCTGTTCTGCCACTGGGGTCAAGTCATTCTGGATGGTCTTTGCTGCCATGGTGACATCCTGATCTAACTGTTGCCAATGACCATGTCTGAGCCCATAGTCTTACCACAGTCGGGGTCTGTGTTAAAGTCTATGGCACACATTGGCAACAGGGCACACATGGAGGCCTGGAGTGTGGGCCAAAATCTGTGTCCTTGTTGGCATCTGAGGCCCATGGTGCAGCCAGGACTATTTATATCTGAGAGGCCTGTGCTGCCATCTGGGGCCATGGTGCCATCTAGGCCCAGACCTCTACCCAGGGGAATGTCTGGGTCTGTGGTCTGGCTGAAGCTGGGATCGGTGTTGCTATCTGTGGACTGTGTCACCTTAGGGGACATAGGAGTCATGCATGATGTAGGGTCATGCTGAGCTGCTCCACCCTTTACCTGGACACTTCAGCAAGAGATCTGGCCTCAATGCTCACAGAGTGCTGGCCACTCACCACAGACCAGTGTAGCCCGAATAATAAAAACCCAGAGACAGATATTGGGGTTCAACCTGAAGGTTAGAAAAGCAAAGCAACCAAGCCAGTAGAATGGTATTACTGCTAAGAAATCCCCAGACTCAGAGAGAACGAGTTCCTGTCTCATCCCATCTTATACCCTTCCCTATTGCTGGGAATAAAGGTGTGAGCCACCACCACCTAGAACTGTTTCTACTATGATCTTGTGAAGCCCAGGGTAGCCTTGAACTCACAGAGATCCATCTGTCTCCTCCTCCCAAATCCTGGGATTAAACGTATGTGACGTCACTGCCTGGCCTTGTTTACCACAATTTTAACATTTGACATTGATTTTTCCTCAAACTTCTGGAAATCACTTCTCCTAGCCATGCCTCATCATGTTCATGAAGTTCAATATTAATTGTAACTCAGCTCCATTCCGTCAAAGGTGCTGACCTTGCCTGTAACAGTCTAGTTATCCTTTGCATAGAGAACTGGCTTTCTCAAGAGCCAGAGTCAATTATTATTTGTCTACCTTCTGAATTTGATATCATTCTATTTAGTGCCAAAATCAAACTTTGTAAGAAATCTGTAAAGGCTTCCCTTGAGTGCTGTACAACTTTAGTAAATAATTCCATTTTCTTTCCTATTTATCAGCTGCCACCTAAACTCCAGAAGTACCAGGGCTCCAGACTGGCTGGTTCTGCCTTCAGGCAGCACCTCCCCACCCCCAGCAAAGTGCTTTTTCAGACAGCTGGCTCTTTTTCTCCCTCTCCACTGTGGGTTGTGGGCTCTCCCAGAATCCATTTCTGTGGCTGCTGCCAATGTAAGTAGCTGATTTGAAATCCAGTCAGGCTTTTACTTTCCTACACAGCAGCAATAAGCCTCACATCTTCATCAACATTGTCGGCAGATTTGGTAAGAATTCAGATTCTTAAAGAGATAATCAGTTAAAAGAGACATTAAAAAATGGGAAACCCATTACAATGTATGTATTTAGGTGTCTGATGATAATATGCTAGACAGTGTGAAAATGAACCAATTAAATGAAAGCATATATAACTTAGATGGGATTTACATCATGTCAATTGTAAACGTTATCAGCATTATCATTTTTGTCTTATTACTAAGAAAGGTGATTCATGTAAGTGCTAAGATACAGGCCTTAGAGAAACCTAATAGAACAGATCACAGAGTTATTTAAATCCAGACAGAAGAATTTAATAGTCAATTTCTGAAATGTATTATAAGATAGAGATGAACATCAAAGGTTTTCAGATAACCAACCTTAATATATCCAGTAACCTTAGAAGAATTGCCAAATGGCAGAGGCTCTGTTACGGGTTACTGGACTCCTGTGTCAATGTTGAAATGAATAAACAAATAGGAAAAAGATGGAAGATGCTCTCTTACACACTAACTTGATTAATAAAAGAAGAAGCAGGGTGGGGGAGAGAAATGTACCATTAGCACCTGGGGCAGTGATGACTCCTTCATGGAGACTAACATCTACAGGAAACACTGCAAGAAACTCTATGTTTGTATTTCAGAACAGTCATTTTCTTCATCTATTGCCAGGTAGAGGTTCTTCTTATCTTCTCAAGGATCCCAAATTATAGGCTCGATGTCCTTTAATTATGACTAGAAACCGATTATGAGTACATCCCATGTTCATCTTTTTGGTCTGGGTTACCTCACTCAGAATAGTGTTTTCTATTTCCATCCATTTGCATGCAAAATTCAAGATGTCATTGTTTTTTACCGCTGAGTAGTATTCTAACATGTATATATTCCACCGTTTCTTCATCCAGTCTTCCACTGAAGGGCATCTAGGTTGTTTCTAGGATCTGGCTATTACAAATAATGCTGCTATGAACATAGTTGAGCAAATGTCTCCCTGATGCTGATACCATACAGTGGGAAACTCTGCAGGTGCCACGGGCCCCTAGAGAGGACCAAGAAGCAGAGATGTCTATGGAATGGTAAGGCTAATGGGCATGGTTGTGTTTAGTGTTCTTGCTGAACCCCAGTGTAACTGAAGAAAACAGCAGAGGAGTGCAGTTCAGGGACATCCTACAGGAAGAACCAATGTACTTTGATTGTGCATGAAGGCCAATGTTGGGGAGGCAGGTGAGGAAGGACAGAGGACCTCTCTCAGACTACAGCATACTAGGGAGCTGAAAGGACACAAGGTGACTCTAGACACACAGCAGGGAAAGGTGCAAAGCTCTGATCGGGTCTGTGACTCATTAGCAGCACCATGTTGATGCCAACTTCCTGGGCGTATGCTTAGGGCTCTGTTATATGAGATGCCGTGAGGAAGCAGGAGTATTGCCACTCTCGGTTCTATGTGGATAGCCTTCTTGTTGGTCTATCATGCCAGGAGAATTGTGTGTGTGTGTGTGTGTGCAGTTGCCCGTGTATGTGGAAGTCAGAGGAGAACCTCAGCTGTCATTTCTCAGGTGCCACCTACTTGTATTTACAGACAGGGCTTCTCATTGGCCTGGATCTTGCCTCTCAGGCTACATTGGCTGCAGCACACTCCTGAGCTATCTCTCAGCCCCTGTTCTAGCACTATTTCCGAATATGAAAATGGAAGGGAAATTCATTTGGTATTCATGGGACCTTGATCCCCAAATATACAGGAGGTTTGGTGCCCAGCACCCTACAGGTACATATGGGGATGAAACAGTGATTCCGTGGAAAATGGGTTCTGATCCCTGATGCTTCAGGGCTAAACTCCAAGGAGCTGACAAGGAGCTTCCAGCACTCATCTGTGATCTGGCCACTTCTCCTCAAAGAGACCACAGCACCCCAAGGAAGTTGAAGCAGGAGATGATTTGTTCCATAAAATACAAGGAGACACGGGCTGCATATAAAAAGAGCTTCCTCATGCTGGCCAAAACTGCCCTTGCCTTGCCCTAAGAAGAAACTTAAACAACCTTGGGCAAGCTTTCTGAGTTGTGTTGGAAGGAACTGAGGAAATGCCCTCACAAATTTTCTCACTTTGGCCTTCCCACGGAGGGTATTTGTAAGTGGAGACTGCTTTCATTTCCTGGATAAGAAGATGCGAATAATCACACAAAACTATATTAATTACAACACTGTTTGGCCAATGGCTAAGGCATATTCCTAGCTAGCTCTTAAATCTTAAATTAATCCATTTCTATTAATCTATGTATCACCATGAGACTATGGTACTGGTAAGGTTCTGGCATCATTCTCCTTCTGTAGCTACATGGCATATGACTAGCTCTGCATTTTTTCTCCCTGCATTCAGTTTATACCTAGGTCTATTCTGCCCTGCCATTAGCCAAAGCAGCTTCTTTAATAACCAATGGTAATAAAACATATTTACAGCATACAGAGGGGAATCCCACATCATCTCCCCTTTTCTGTCTAAATAAAAAAGAAAGTTTTAAGATTAACATAGTGAAATTACATATACAAACAGTTATCAAGCAAGAATTATAGTTACAATATTTAATCTATTTACATTTGGCAAATTAATGTAAATAATTTATCATCTAGCCTATCTATGAGAGTCCAAAATTTTATATCTAATTTATCTCATTTAAAATCTGTTTTCAACTCCATCAAAGACCTCAGAAGGATATAATAATATCTAAGTAAACAGAAGTACATTGTAAACAACTTCCAAAGTTCTAAAAATGACAGAAACATCTCATTGCCTGGATAATCATCCAAAGTTCTTTTGTATTGCTGGGACATCCATATTTAGCCTATAGGCCAATAATATCTGGCAGACTTTTCAGGGAAGTAGGAAATTTGAAGATCTTTTCTGCCTACATTGGCAGTTTGTCACTTTCTTCTATATCCTGCCAAATGTCTGGCAGTTTCTCTGGTGGAGGAGGAACCCTGAAGTAGTGCCTCACCTTCTTTTGGCAAGTTCAGCAGTCATTTTTCTGTGGATCCTGCATGTCCAGTTTATATAGCATATTGTCAAGCAGTCCAGGCAAGAATCTTTTCTTGCCCAAATGGCCATTGAAGGCAAATTCCATAACGAGTTATTTCAATGCCCATCTACAATGGGCAATAAAACTTATTCACAGCATACAGAGTAGAATCCCACATCAGGTACTCGGGAAAAAGTCCATGCAGGAACCCACCAAAAGACTCCATCAACATAGGTTCCCTGCCTTGGGAATTCCACCAACCACAGAGGGCTAACTGGACATGGGACAGGAGACTGGAGTTGAAATCCACCCAGATGGTCACCTGGGGGCTGACACCCACCTAGATCACCACATAGCATTCTGGGGACTCATTCGTCTTTCTCCAAGTTTATTTATTCTCCTCCCTATTGCTCCCCCTGCCCAGGGAAGGCAGAGAAGCTTCCAGATCCATCTAGGATTAGGGATAACTGCTTTGCCTTCATGATAACCTTGCTAATACTCCATCCATTAATATGTCTACCATTCACTTACAGACCCCATGCTGGAACCTGTTGTGTGTTGTTCTTGCTCTTTTAGCTTTTTGAGTGAGCACACCACCTGGATCCCCCCAAAAAACATTCTTACTTATGAATGCCCAGCCTTAGATTGGCTTGTTTCTTGACAGCTTTTCTTAAATTATCTTGACTACCTTTTGCCTCTTGGCTTTTATTTTTCTCTATTTCTGTATACCTATCTTTGCTTCTTTCTTCATGGCGTAATGTGTAGCCGGATGCCTGGACCCTGGTTTCCTCCTCTTCTTATTCTCCTGCTCCTTGTTCTCTCCCCTCCCAGATTTCTCCTTCTATTAATACACTCTGCCTGCCAGCCCCACCTATCCCTGCTCGTTCCTTGCTAATGTCCAATCAACTATTTATTAGGACCATCAGGTGTTTTAGACAGGCCTAGTAACACAGCTTTACAGAGTTAAACAAATGCAGCATAAAAAAATAACATCTGAAAATAATATTCCTCAACAGGAACCATCACAGTGAGGAGGAGACTCTTCTGCCTCCAGCAGGTTCATGTGTAAAACATGTGGTGTCTCTAAGTTCACAAGTTCCCTGTTGGCCTGGCGGGGGCAACAGCAGTATTCCTCTTTCCAAACACTCAACAAGCTGGGCAATAAGATAAAGAGTCAGCTGGGCATGGTCCCCAACCTGCAATCAGCCCTCGGGAAGTGGAGGCAGAAGGATCACAATTTTACATTCATCTTTGGTTACAGAGTGATTTGAGGATAGCCTGGGCTACTTGAGACCCAGTTTGTGTAGTTTTGGAACAGAATTCAAAGCCTGGGGGATTTGTGACAACAACTCTACAATCTGAACTACATCCCTAGACCTCCACTCTGAGGGTGTTTTTCTTTCCCCTCCTCCCTGACTCTACCCAGTCCATCCAAGCAGATCTGTAGGTGGCGGAGGAATATGCAGTTATTTTCTGGACAACCTGTTGCTTCCAAAGTGCGTTCAGGTGACTGAATAAATTAAGGTTGATTGTTTGAAAACTTTGTGGTATTCCTCTCTAATTTCATAGTATAATACTTTGGTTGGTTCACTTTTAGATTCCTCTGTCTTTGACTGGATATCCCTTAAGCCTTGCAACTTATCAGTTAAATGGCACTATTTTCTCTAGTAAATT